>NC_063188.1:70424605-70467760 GCF_023159225.1 Perognathus longimembris pacificus | reverse complement strand
TCAAAACCCCTTCCAGTTAGCCTCCACTTTAGCCTCCAGAGTGCTGGAATTACAAATGAGCAGCATCCATTTCAATATATAATAAGGATTTAAATTCTTGTCAGAAACCAAATGCTCTCTTACACACTATGAGATTGGGTTACACATGCCCAGAATACAGATAAAAGTCACAATTATAAAATCTGCTTTGAAAGATGTCATCATATGAAATCGTAATGTTAAACACTAAAAATAAATCATATACCATCATTTATCCTACATGTTTTTGCTATTTTTATCCCTTTGTTACATGGTTTTCCTGTGTGGATGAAGCTGTGTATGAAGTTAGAATTCTCCTGATCCCATTTCTTCAGGGCTGAGATTCCACAAGTTAAGCTCCATCCCTGGCTAGCTCATTTATTTAAAAAATTGGGAACAACTCAAATTTCCGTTAGAATACTGCATTTCCATGGCATAAATTCATGTTATATTTTGAAGAACTTTGATACCACTGCAAAAGGGCTATGCTGTACACATTTCAAATATGTATACCTCATAGAAAAGCACTGGTGGCTAATCCATATCCTAGCTACTCAAGAGATTAGCAGAACTGAGGTTTGATGCCAGGTGGGGAAGGGAAGTTTTCAATATTGGATTTCCATGGGCTGGGGATATAGCCTAGTGGCAAGAGTGCCTGCCTCGGATACACGAGGCCCTAGGTTCGATTCCCCAGCACCACATATACAGAAAACGGCCAGAAGCGGCGCTGTGGCTCAAGTGGCAGAGTGCTAGCCTTGAGCGGGAAGAAGCCAGGGACAGTGCTCAGGCCCTGAGTCCAAGGCCCAGGACTGGCCAAAAAAAAAATATATATATATATATATATATATATATATATATATATATTGGATTTCCAAAACAACCAGCAAAAAGCCATCTTGGAATTATAGTTCAAGTGGATTTATGAGCTCTCTAACTTGGGAGAGTGTTACTTAAACAAGGCTGATATTTATATCTGTCAGCATGTAGTCCTAAATTTCTATATGATGTAATTAAAAATAAAGAGTCCTATTCGTTTGCAACATGTATAGTCCTTGAAGATAGAATGCTGTGTGAAATAAGCAAGGTGCAGACAGAATAGTCCTGCACAATCTACCTTATGTGTGTAATCATGAACAACCACAAAGAACAAGAACAGACAGAATGGTAATTATCAAGAGGAGCACAGGGGAGAAGGTTGATACGCTTTAAAGGGTAAAAAAATAAAATACAAGATGGATGTATACGGAAACCCAAGGTACATCAAAGTAACTACCATATTATAACGATGGAGTTCATATCTGACATATTTTTTGTATCTGGGGCCTGAAATGAGAACATCATGCTCTTGCTTACCTTATCATTCAAGTCTGCTTTTTTTTTTTTTTTTTTGGCCAATCCTGGGGTTTGAACTCAGGGCCTGGACACTGTCCCTGGCTACATTTTGCTCAAGGCTTGCACTCTACTTCTTGAGCCAGAGCACCACTTCTGGCTTTTTCATTTTATGTGGTGTTGAGGGATCAAACCCAGGCAAGCATTCTACCGCTAAGCCACATTCACAGCCCTCAAGTCTGCCTTTTATCATTGGTTTTACTCCTACTTCCAGATTTTGGTGGGTTACATAGAGATGACTCTCTCAGATTTGTCTTCCTGTACTTCCAACTGTAATCATCAGATCTCAGCCTCCTGGGGCAGCTAGAATTGTAGGCACTAGCACCTGGATTGCATACTTGAAACTTCCCAAGAGAGGAGATGTGAAGTCAACAGTAAACAATGATAACAATGGAAGATGAGTATAATTTACTGAGCTTGATTTGGGGCTGAGGGCTTGATCGAAATTTAGTGAGCAAACAGGAAGGAGTAAAGATAACTTTTGGGATAAGACACAGGTCGAAGCTGGCTTTTCAAGCCCTGTACATAGTTAGAATAGGAATAGCCTTAGGTTTCTTCCCTAACCTAGAGACCATTTTTTGTTAATCCCAGTTGGGACTGTATTGATGTTCCTTTGCATTCCTCACATTAGTATTTATTGTATTTTTTAGACTAGGTCAGTCATGCCAGAGAACCCTCCATTTCATCACAGATCAAGCATTAAACTTCCTGATTGTCCTGCTATTTTGGTACTTTTTTCTCATTATTTTCCTTTTGCCCCTTTAATATGTGCATGTGAAGATTTTTACAGTTCTTCAATGTTGACGATTTTTACAATTCTTCAATGTTGCACAACTATCACCCAAAGCACATTTTAGAATATTTTAACCCCTTCCCTTAGATATGCAATCTATCTTCATTCATGGCTGGTGTGGGCTCAGAGGTAGAATGCTTTTGTAATATCCACAAGGCTACAGTATCATCACCAAGAAAAACTTATAAAACCTGCCCCATCTACCTGCAGCTCTAGATAATCATAAATGTGCTCAGTCTCTGTGGCTAAGTACCTATTAAAATGTGTATCAATGTGTAGTGAAGTAAAGCTCCAATTCCAGCCCATTAAAGGGTGAGTCAAGATGATCTTCAGCTCAAGACTAGTCTGGGCTATATTGTTTATATGCTGTCTAAAACAGAATAAGAAAAAGGGGGCTCCTAAGAAATCCTTTAATCATTTCCCAGTTGGTTAACTTGTGTTTCTTGAAAATTAGTTGTAAGGGTACTTGCATATTTAGTGTACAATTTTAATCACATACAGAAGTTGCAAATAATTTCATTATTGTATATCATGTCTTTTTCCATTGTGTTGCTTTTGAAGCCTAGTAATAACTTTGATGAAGCAAAATTTGTCATTTTTATACATCAATTGTCTTTTTACTGTTGCATGTGGATATGTCTCTGTAACTTTTAGTCATAAAGATTCAACTCTTTGTCTTCTAAATGGCATTATAATTCCTCTGAAAGTATTAGAATTTTATGTACTACTTGTAGAATTGCATTCTAGTAGGAGTTGTGACATGAAAGGTCTAGAGCATTATCTATCTATGTGCATGTCTTGCGTTCCAGACAACTCTTTCCCCAGTGATTTACTTACACATTTGTGCTGAGGAACCAATTTGTAGTTGATGTAAAGAAATATTTATGTACTTTCAACTCTCTTCCAATTAACTGTATTAACTTCTTAAGAAAATATTGCACTGTTTGGATAACAATAGATTTTAAATAATTTAAAATTGTAGAGTAGTAGCATAAATGATCCAATCTGACTGACATCCCTGATCTCACTTTCACTTTTTGTGGTATAGAAGTTGCTGGATTTCCTTTGATAGTATTTTGCTGGTTAATTTTCCTTTCACCTTTTACATCATTTCACTTACTTTTTAACGGGTAGGCTTAGAAAAAGAACTAATCCCCAGGTGTACACAAAATCGTGACAGGTGGTAAAGTTGTGGGATTCATTTGCTTTGGCCCATGGATCTAGTATATTATCTTAACTTTGGATTTTTATAATATCTGTAACATGAAATCTACAAACTCAATGGCATTTAAGAAACCCACAATGCTCCACAACTACCACCTTAGTCTACCTTCCACCACACTTATCACTTCAAAAGAAGCCCTTCTATGCATTAAATAGTCTCTATCAGGCCCCTGACAACCTGTAATTGGCTGTCTATCTCTGTGAGTTTCTCTGTCTTGTAAACCTTTCGTGTAAATGGAATCGTACTCTATATGCCTTTCCTGTCTGAATTTTTTCAGTTGGTGTGTTTTTAAAGTCGATCCATGTGATGGCATGTTGCAAAACTTCAGTACACTGTGTGATCAAAAAGCATTTTCTTATATAAATTTGCCACATTTTCTTGACCTTGTCAACAGAGTATTCATTGTAAGACACCCATAAAGATTTGATGTGAAGACCTGTTTTCAGTCTTTACAGTATTTTGAAATATTTGTCAACATCTTTTATTGGTCTGGATTGGTAGGCCTAGGCAATCCCAATTATCAGTGGGACTGCAGAATAGTAAACTCTGAAGGAATTTGTCAACAGCTAGAGATACATCACTCACCTTCATATGGATCCAATAAGGTAATTTAAATGATTCCATCTCAACAATATGTCAGTGGGATACTAACTTATGTGCTCCATATTGTTTGAGGACATTGTTTATTAAGTGAGCGTGTCAAGATGCTGGAAAATACTCAGAAACTTATCTATAGGGAACTGGTTCAGTAAACTACTGTGGAGATAGTGTCCATCACTCTGATATGATCTTCAGAGTATTTTAGGGGAAAATTTAAAGAGTGTTTAATGTTATCTCCATACCAGGTGAAAAAGGATGAGGACCTACTTGTGTCAATGTGTATGTTCTCTTCTTATAAGAGTTACACATATGTACGCATGAGAAAATGCTTGCAAGTGGAGTGTAGAGGGAACGGTGTGGAGAGTACACTGGGAATGAATGCTAGTATATCCTTTAAAAAAAACAAACCTCTCTTTCCAATTTGTTGTTCAGAATTAATACACGCCTTGAGGAATCACGAAAAAAATAACTTCAAAAAGGAAATACCAAAATACAACAACAGCTGTACATAAGACTAGCATTAACACTTTTGTGTGCGCATAAAACTGGTAGCTGAACTGGTGTTTTCACCACTTGCGTATAACTGGTGGTTTATCTACGCAAAACAATAGGTTTGGCAATGGGATTGCAAAGGCATTTGAAGAGACCTACTGGTTGCATATTGAGTGGACTTGAGAAAGATCTGGTGGAAAGGCATTTGAATGTAACAGTGATAGCAAATCCAAGGTGGTTGTACAGCACCAGTGGTTTGATTTCTTAGTGTCTCTTCTGATAAGCTATCTCCTTTTGTCAAAAAATCAAACTTATTAATGTGTGATACACATAGAGAAAATTGCCAAATTATGAATGTTCTTTTTTTTTTTTTGCCAGTCCTGAGGCTTGAACTCAGAGCTTAGACTCTGTCCCTGAGCCCCTCTCTGTGCTCAAGGCTAGTGCTCTACCACTTGATCCACAGCATTGCTTCCAGCTTTATCTGAGTAGTTTATTGGAAGAGTCTCACAGACTTTCATGTCCGAGGTGGCTTTGAATTTTGATCCTCAGATCTCAGCCCCCTGAGTAGCTGGGATTACAGGCATGACCCACGGGCACCTGGATGAAATGTTCTATTTTATATAAACTAATTATCATTCCTCAGATCAGAGATGACTAAACTGTTCTTCTACTCATAATGTTGGTGCCAGGATGGTTGGAGCTGTTTGTGCTTCAGTAATATTGGCTGCCGTATGAGGACCAGGTGACTCAGGCAAGGATGAAAAAAGTATGGAAAATTCAAAGAGTTTGGGGGGTGTCTTGGGGACTGAAGTCAGGGAGTTCAGAGTAATTGTGGCATGAAAGTTGAGACCAAACTTGGCCCACACCTGATCAATGTCCATGGCTGAAACTACACAGAACACAAAATGGATATTCACAAGACTGCAGAGAAGCCAAAGTGGATTGGCATGCACATACTGTTTGGCCTGGGCAAGAATAGGTCCAGTCATTACATTACATTTGCAATAAAAGACCTGAAAATTGGCTGAAGAGCTATACAGATATTTCATTTAAGGCTCTAGAACACTCTGGCTAGACAAATTCATGGACAGAGAGACCTGGTCACCCTATACGTCCCGGTTTTATACAGCACCAACAACCATGAGCAGCAGAGCCTTATGTTCAGCAAAGGATACTAAGGGCAGAGGAGAGGAGACAGTGTCTCCTAAATCCAAGGGCTCAGTGTGAACGACTGTGGGGGATTTTCCCTCGTACTTCCATACCTCACACCTCGGACAGAAGGCCAAGTTAGGCCCACCAGATGTAACTTCTGCAACTGCTCTAGGCCAAAGAAAGCTGAGCCCAGTTCACACAGCCAGCAGTACATCTCTACTGTCCTAATGCCATTCAGTGTCTAACGCAAAAGGAGGAGGACAGAAGCTTTGTCCAGGCATGACTGCCTTGCCTTGATAAGCTCCCCAGGTATAGATGACAGACATAAGAGTCCAGACCTCCAATATTTATCCTGACCCACAGATGCTTCTGACCTTTCTCTTCAAAGGAGACCTTGGACTATGATTCCAACCATAAGCAGTCAGAACAGGAGGCTGATGAATCTCACTAACAAGATGAAGTTGCACATCCTACTTATAGAATGATTAGACTGCTATGGGAATTACAAGGTCTCCATCCCTCTCTAACACATTCAGATTAGAAGAGCTTTAAACCATACATCACTTGATTTCTGGGCCTATGAGTAAGTGAGTGGGTGAGTGAGATACTTCCTGAATGAATGAACAAATGAATGAATGAATGAATGAATGAATGAGGAGTACAAATAACATTAGATTCTAGCCACAAATATGAGAAAGGTGAAATTGGGTATTACATGAGATTCAGAGCAAACCTACTACAGAAAAAATAAAACATGTTGTCTGGGAGGATAAGGCCCTAACGGAGAATGGAGGTGAGTCTTCTTCTCATGATCTCAATAGAGAAGAGAGTGCCCTGAGTGTCAACGGAGTTGACTTTAAGAGCCAACTGCCCTGCTGTCTTGGAGGCAGAGGCCAGAGACCACTAGGTCTATCCTGGTGCATATACAAATTGGGAGGCCACCTGTAAGATTTCACAACATCAGTTATAAATGTGAACTTTTATTGAAAAGAAAATTGGCATTTGTAATAAACATTCCAAGATGACAAGAGCAACCATTATAACTTCCCACTGATGAGGAGGTTTATATGGGAATTCTTTTTTGGGTGGTGGGGTACAGGTTCCCACATGCAGAGTATGGTGGAGCAAAGAGACATGGTAGTTTTCTTGTGAATCCGGAGAGTCACTTGGTCAAGATAATATCACAAAGCACAAGCTTCACTTCTCAGCCTTTAAAAGTGCATGTTTGATAGTCTGGCCAGTGGCCACAGTGAGGAGAATGGAGGATGTTTCAGGAGTCTGTTATCAAATTTGCAGACGCTGGACATACAGCGCACACCCAGCCTAACTGAGCAGTCTGCATTTCTGCTGACTCACCAGAGTACATTTCTGCTGTGGGAACCAGTTGGGCCTAGCTGATAATGAAGTGGAAAGCTAAGTCCTGGATGGATTGCCACAAAGGACCACGTTTGAGGGTATTTAGTGACCAGAACAATGTACCCAGTTGATGGGCTCCTCAGCAGTCACGTGGGACTCTCAGGTGCTGATTTACTGCTCCCTGTGATGTGCATGAATCCGTGTGTTACATATGGGGACAGATGGCACATTGAAGAGGACCAAGTCTCTTGCCAGTCTCTTGTCAGGAGAGCCAGTGGACCTGTGTGTTTCAAGACCCAGTTTACCCCTTGAACTTGGGCCCTCCCCTAGGTTGAATTTCAAGGGCAGAGAGAGGCAGTGATCCTGCATATGACTGACAAAATGGTCCCGCTGCAAACTAATTATTCCCCAGGCCGTTGTAATAACTCATGCAGTTGAGCCAGTATTTCTGGTTTTGAGTAGACTTCAACAGTGAGTCCTTGAATATGGACTGTAGGGTTATAAAATAAAATAGCTCTGTCACTGTTTTCAACATGAAGGGTTGCTTTTTTTCTTTTTTACATATAAATCATAGCGATTAAATAAAGGGATCCAACCGTCTGGATCCACTTGTCTCTCTGCAAGGAAGAAAAGTGCAATGCAGACTTCTGCAAAACTATGTATGAGATTTCCCAGTTAGTGTTTCTTAACTGCTGGAAATTCTGTGGCTGCAATCTTGGGGCCAAATAGCTTGTGAACAATTTGAGAACAGGCACTGACAATCGAAGAGGAGGGCACCCACCACACAATGCTAGTGATGCATCCAACAGGAAGAATGCATGTCCCCAAGTCCTCCAACTCAGAGTACTTGTGCCAAACAGGGGAGTAAATAGTCAAATACACAGAGCTATGCAGCGAGACACAAAAAGGACAGGGACTTCTTCTAAAGTATAAATAAATTAGGAGATTTAGAGGACCAATTTGAGCTTTCTCATCTGTTCCTTCTCTTCTTCCTCTTCTCCTTTAAGATACGCTTTTTATTCTGCTTTCTCATTTAGTGCAATGGGGCCTGCCCCCATCCAGGTTGGTCTCCTCTTCAGAATCATCTAGGTTGGCATAGTTCACTCTTGGAAAATCAACGTGCAGGTCAGTTTCTTCCAGAGCCTTTCGAACTGGGTAGCTGACATCGGTTGTAAAGTAATCTAAAAAGGATCCCATGAAAGATCCCCAACTGACCTCTTCTCGGTAGTGTCTAATAAGGGAGAAGCACCAGGTTACACCAAGGCTGTGGGCTTTGCTGGCTCTCCTCACAAGTTCGTTTTTCTCTTCACAGTCCAGGGGCTTCAAACTACAAAGATGGACCGGAATGCCAGTTTGTTCAGTGCACATGTTGGCCTCAATCAAGAGCACCCTGGCCGTGTTTGTGGTTTGGCTGACACTCTTCACCACAGATGGCCAAAACGGATGGCCTTGGGCTTTACACCAGACCAATGCTCCCCTTTCAATGGGAGGCGGCAGTCCCTCAGGAGCCAAACGTTGGGTTCTTCCTTCTCGTCTTCTACCAGTACTCTTCCTGGTATCCATGGCCTTAGTCTCAGATGAGTGCTTGGGAGATTCAAGCTTCTTTGCCCTTCTCTTCAAAGCTGGTTCTAGGCGCTTCCTTTTTTGGCTTGGGGTAGGGAGAGGATCAGGTAACCTAGAGTTAGAGGATGCAGAGGATACCCCTGCCCTTTCCAAGCCTGCATTCAATGCACTCTCTCCAGGCTTTTCCATGCCCTCTGGGAAGGCAGTGAACCTGTGGGGTTCAGAAGCTGCCATCTCTTGGCTAGCGTCCTTTGTCTTGTGGCTCAGAGCTTTGAGCCTGGTGAGGATGACAGCTGGTCGTATGAATAGACCTGGAAATTCAGCTTTAGCGTGTTTACCTTTCCAGACCACAGTGGGACTAGAAGACACGGGGGCTGAGGCTCTTAAATTTTTCTCATCCACGTTTTGCCTAATAGCTCCTATTGGTGATGGTAGTTTGGGGGCCACATTGGAGCATTCTGATCTATCTCCTTGCATTCCATCTGGAGAAGCAGTAATAGCAGTGTGTTCCTTGGATGTCTTATCATGCAGGACATGCTCACTGCCTGAATGCCACCTCTGCTGGGATTGTAAATATCTTTGATTTTTAAGCTTTGACCCATACTGTACTTTCTGTTTCTGATGCTTCCTACCAAGGCAAGGGCCACGGCCAGGGGCAGGGTGTAAGTTGGCTCCCTTTGGTTCTGTGTTTGGAGACTCTCCAGTGGCCTTTTGCTCGGCTAGTTTTCTGCAAGAGAGAATCTCAAGTGCTAGTCGGAGTGCTTTTCTGTATGATCTTGCCTGACCTGGTGGCGTAGTGGCCTTCCAGTGAATGTCTCCTGGTGGGTCAGTGATCCTTAAGCGCACCCCAGTACAGAAGGCAATGGCTTCAATCCCAGCCTCAGTGAGTTCCATTACATCAGTGCTTTCCACTTGCACTCTTTGGTTTACAGAGAGGATTTGTACTTCTAAGGGTAATGCCCTTCTCCCGTCCTTTGTTGCTGGAGTTTCTGGTCTAGATAAGACCTTTGCTGGCCACAAATTCCATTTCCACCTACACAGGATGTACTCAGCAGTGTCCATCCTGTCTGTTGGCAGGAGATGACTGAGAGAGGCTGAGTCCCCTCTGCCACTGTAGCATATGTGTCCCTCACTCAGCAATCTCACAGCTCCTTTCCCTCACTCTAGCCCGGACTCCAATCTTGCAAGGTCTCTCCTCCCACCTGAGTATCCTGGAGATGCTGGAACTGGGGCTCTCAGTGGGGATGCATCAGTGAACTGCACTCTGGAAAGGGGAAAGCAGACATGAGTCAGAACATCATTTTCCTAGTGAAAGGGAATAGGCCTCTTCTCACTCAGACTGACAAGAAACCAGACATGGAAATAGGGAAGCATATTTTACATTAAGGGAGCTAGGTAGCAAGGTTTTGGGGACAGATGCAGAAGATATTAAGGGACTTCCCTAATACTTCCCACCCAATGTTTTTCCCAGTGTGAGGAATGTGTGTTGATCACCCTGAGAACCGGAACGGATTGCCAGACAGTCTGTGGCCATATATCTTTATGGCACATTTAGTTCCTTGGGGCCCCATGTCCATCCCTCTGGAGGAAAGCCTTGTTTGCTTCTTTCTTCCTGGAATGCTAATCCTGCCATGCCCACACCAGGTTACTTGAGGCAGTCTACTGCACACACATACTCTAGGCCTCATCCTGATGCCACGCGCTCAGTCCAGCACTGGTAATTTGAGGGTTCTGAAGGATCTCCCTGGTGCTTCGTGGATATCACGGCTGTGAGGATTGCTGCAGGCAGGGCTCCTTGGCTACGGCCTGTTCTCGGTTTTGTCATTGAAATCTGTTCTCTCCCAAAACAAGATGGCTGCTTTTATTAAGACAAGAAGTATTTCCTCTCACAGAGCAATGAACATTTTGGCCCCTTCATGGACACTGTGGGGATACTGAGGAATGCTTAGTAAATGAGAAAGACTTACCCCAGTCACACAGAGCACAGCAGGTCTGGTTTCTGAGCTGATTCTCTGGTCTTTCACTCTCCACTTGCTGTTACCCTGATCCTTTTCCCTTGTCTGTGCCTCTGCACCAAATTTAAGGGAACCTGGAGCACCTGATCCACACGCCCACGATCTGTGCCTTGTAATTGTAGCTCTGGAAAACCCAAACCACATAAGACAAGAAGCCAGTTCAGTGAGGAGTGGATGAATGCTCTCCCTTCCAAACCCATAGTGCATTTTGAAACAGAGTGAAATGCTACTAATCTCATCTATAGTTTAGATATCCTTTTGTCCATCATTCTCAGATCTTCATATTTCCACTTCTGTACGCATCATGGACGGGACTCGCTTTAATCTCAGAATTATCGAGACAGTGTGCTGGGGGTATATGGGTGTTTCCCGGGCCTTAGAAATTGTGGATTTGTATAATTGGTTGGGAAAAATGACAAATAGGTTTCCATGTTCTGGGTCAATACATCCACCTTTTTCAGCTTCCTAAGGAGCTGAAACTATAGTCACCTACAGTCAAATCCAGCAAGGCCCTTACCCTTAGACAAACGTAGAAACTCGTCTATGTCCCAGTTGCAGTTTTCTTACTTTCAAATCAGTTACAGTACTCCAACTTGGACAATAAGTCTGTGTCCAGAATGAGGTGCACAGGGACTAAAAGAGAGAAAATCTATTCTAAAGAGAAAGTGTTACCTCTATGGCCTCTGTTAGTCAAGAGCCAAGTTGGTTGGGGAATACTCAAAGACCTGTGGAATTTCAGTCAATCCTGGTGCCAACATTAAGGAAATGGAAGGCAGAAGCAGGAGTGGAATCCTGGTTTGTTTCTGCCTTTTCTGCTACAGCCTCATCTAGGCTGAAGCAGAGCTTTTACTCTGTGAGTGTGTGTGCATGTGTGTGTGTGTGTGTGTGTGTGCCTTTGTGTTGTGTGTGTGTGTGTGTGTGTGTGTGTGTGTGTATGTGACAGACATGAGACCTGAATCCAGGGCCTGAGTACTGTCTCTGAGCTCTTTTTGCTCAAAGCTAGTGCTCTATAACTTCAGCCACAACTCTACTTCCAGCTTCTGTTAGGGTAAGTGTTTGTTAATTGGACATAAGTCTCTCTCAGACTTTCCTGCTCAGGCTGTATTAAAACCAAGTTCCTCTAATCTCAGTCTCCTGAGTAGCTAGGATTACAGCAGATAGGCACTTGGGCCAAGCCAAAGTAGTGATAAATAATAATAATAATAATAATAATAATGATGATGATAATAATAATAATAATGTTATTCTGTGCAATGCCAATTTGTAATTATGTACTGTAAGTAAATTCCTCTTATTTTTCAGAGGTCAAGCTGTACAATGCGGGACAGACAGCAGCATATTGTTCTCTACTGGACGCCATGTGTACTGTCATGAGTAATCTTTGTAAAATTTGAGACATTTCAAGGGGATACTTGTCTCCTCAGAGTTGTGGGACCGGATGCTTCCTCCAATAATACACATTTCATGAATTATCAAGCTCAGCAGTGTCAAATGCTAACATAAGTCCTCTTACTGTCTCTCAATTTAATGTTCATGACATCATAGACCACAATAAAATCAATAATTTTGTGCTTTTGAAAAACCATCACCTACATACATAAGATGACATTGCCAGAATTTTAAATTTGAAAAACATTAAAAGCATATAAACATCTATGGGTTTTTCCCTAAATGATTTATGGAAAGAAATTTCATTATTCTTTGCTGACACT
The DNA here is from genome assembly GCF_023159225.1 of Perognathus longimembris pacificus. NCBI lineage: Eukaryota > Metazoa > Chordata > Mammalia > Rodentia > Heteromyidae > Perognathus > Perognathus longimembris. The sequence continues at coordinate 70,455,445 of NC_063188.1, read as the reverse complement.
CAAAACCACTCTGTTGCAACTTGCTACTCATATAAGGAAAAAGGACCTGGCTGAATTATAATGACTGACATTTAAAAAATTATAATGCAATATCAACTTCGTTTAAGAATTCAGGAGGTGATGTCTCATTTCTCAACCTATGCACTGATAGTTGGTCCTTGCCAGCCTGTAACACAAGGAAGAATTTATGTGCAGTTCATTTGCATAGATGAGCCAAGGGCTGATGGATAGTGACAAAGGACCGTTTAACATAATCAGGGGCTTCAGGCCTATAGGAAGGAGTTGGGGGTGTTTTTTCTGGATTAGGGGGAAAGGAGGTTTTCTTTCTGTATTTCATGGCCAATAAAATATTTCACTTAAAAATTCAGAGATCTCATTAAGATTAGTACAATTCATTTCTAGTGGCATAGAATTCATTCTGGAACATTTCATTATCCCAGAATGCTTGACATACACCCAGTAAAACAATGTTCTTAAGTAGTACAGGTGAAAAAGTCTCCACCTCTGTCCTGTAGCGAGTATGTCCTTACTAAGAGTTTAGCAGCTATAGCTGTTCCCTTAGAAAACAAGAAAAACCAGCCCAGCTACACACATTGTCACTGGCCTGCCTGGTGTTGTGTTGCTCATTCTTTTTTCCTTCAAAAGCAAAACTTTAATGAGATCAATGCAACTAGATTGTATTGTGGGGAGAGCCAAAATCAAATTGTGGCCTATTTCCTACATTAAGAAAAGAATCTTGAACGCACAGTGATTCAGAGAGCAGTGTCTAACCCTGGATCTTTATTGTTTAGGCCTGCATGAGGAGCCTACTTTTTCCAGAATGCCTCAAGATAAATCCATTTGTTTGCAGGCAAGATGCTTGGCCAGCCCCTCTGGTTGGACAAAGCCTTGCCCTTCTCCTCTGTCCCCAAGACACTCTATGCAGGAGGATAGGAACACCCAGCAATGCACCCGGGGAGACACTGGGAAAAACAGAGCAGCTCCCAGACCCAACCAGTGGGAAATGACCCATGTGCAACTGCCCTGCACACTCAGTTCAGGGCACTGCCCACTCCATGTCCCAGATGTCCCAGGAACATCTCAAGGGAGCTAAGTGGCCACCTCTCATGCTCTGCTGTGATCCAGAAGACCCGAGGAATGCCCATCTCCGTGGCCACTTCTCACTATCTTCTCCCACTTCCGACACTGGGGACCTTCTAACTGGAACCGTCCCTCCTCTGGCACCCATCAGGTTCCTCAGTGAGTCCCAGTCGTAAGTGGTATGCAGTGCTATTGCCTCACTGGCCAGTCTGGTCCCTTCTCCTGCCACACTCCCTATTGCTGAAGGGCATGGATCCACACTGACCCCGCATCCCCACACGGCTGCCATTCCCAATGCATTTTGCCAATCCGATGCTGAATCTAGTACCCATCTGGGCCACGAACAACCACTACCGTGACCACGTGCACTTCCACAGTAGCGTGATATCGACTTCCTAGAATCGGACACACTGCATTCAGTACCAGCTTGCCTGAGCTCATTGATTGCAGGCAGTCACAGGGTAGCCTGGCGACAGCGACAACTGCCTTAGATACTAACAGTCTTGGTGCACGCGCAAGCAGCTCTGTGATTGGCCAACGTCCTACACAAGTGGAAGGATTGGGCCGCGTGACAAGGCTGGGTAATGGCTGGACCGGAGGCCTACCTGATTGGTCAGCAACATATACATGCTTCAGGGCCAGCCTCGGGACCTGGCTATACTGTGCCAGACACTGGTTGGCCCAGGGGGCATGGATGCCTCTCCCTTGGTTGTGGCAAGGGACGCACCTTGCTGATTGGCCAGCGTCGAGTCCAAGCCAAATGCAGGGCCAAACACCTGATAGCTCTGCCCACACTGACCTGAGGGAGGCAGCCCCGCAATCTGCTCACTATACCCATTTCTCAACTACCAAGCTTCTCTCTAATGTCTTCCCCAGTACTTCTGGCTTGGCTCCTCGGGACTGGAGAAGCCACAACATGCATTCCCAATACCCTACTCTCTCCATGCCCTGTCTCTCTCTCCACTCCTAAAGACCCCTTCAGTTGTGTCCCTTCAGGCATCCACTGTAATGATCACAGCCTGCCTTCTCAATACCAATAGTGGATGCTAACACTCTATGCTCAAACCGTGCTTCCTTTCTCTCCTACCTTCCAACTCATTATTGCTCAGCCCCAGTATCAAATCTCCCCTCTTCCATGTTCTTGGTCTTGGCACTATTGTAACAAATCTACACTCTGGTCTCCTCACATCACACTCATATATCCTGAACCCACACAACTATGTCACTGCTACCTCACTATATGTGTCACTACTCAAGTCAATCCTTAGACTGGCCTGCCAATACTAACTGCACTTGCTTGGTTCATTTGCTCTCAATGCCATCCACTTTTCAGACTTAACACCCCTTTACCTTGTCCTAATAATTGCCCAACACCAACATCTTCAACACTTTATCACATCTCGCAATCCTGTTCTTTTCAGAATATTTACTAAGGATGATGTTTCCTTATTCCTTTATTTTTGGTCTGTTCTGAAGCCCAGGGAGGACCTTTACACCTGCATCTCATGCTGGACACACACAAAGTGCTCCATCCTTAAGTGCTGCCTGATGGAATACATGAATGAATGATGGGCACCCAACTTGTACCTCCATTGCCTTTAGAAGTTCCAGTTCCCCATTGGCTGAAGGTGATTGAATCAGAAGGCTGGCCTTTCTCATCAGCACTGCAGCTTTTAGCCTCTTTTATACTCATCTCATTCCTAATAACTTCCCATGATGGGCACTTCCCTAGACACTGACCTCCTGCTTTACACTCGCTCCTGCCTTCCTGTTCTTCATATGTGCATTATCCTGTTTGGTTTCAGGGGTTGATGGAGAAAAGACATATGAGCTCTTGGCATAGTGCCAGGTCTGGGCCCTTCATAGAGGTCCCAAATGGCTCCTTCGTTGACTCCAGTCTGGATCCAACAAGACAAGGATGTGGCCTGAGTACCCGGGGATGTGTTTTACATTGTACCTAATTAGAAAGAAATTACACTTGGATCTGAAATCAATACTAGTACAAATTATATAGAAGCAAGGCTAGGAGGAACCAGGCTACATGAACCACCTGGCAGTTTCCGGTCATTTGGTAATATCTCCAAAGCTGGTTCCAAATGGTGGAGAGATGTAGGCAGTCTTATGGATTGGGGAGACTCCTATATATTTTCACATAGAAGGTGACTGAGGATAGCAGAACTGACAGATGGACTGACTAAGTGCAAGCAAATGCAGAGCCATAGGGAATTGGACCTGCAAACCACCAAACTGCTTTCTAGTCAGATAAGGCTAGAAAGAACTCCTTTAGAAGTACTAAGACTGTGGGGTAAGTAGCACTACGGGGAGAAATGCCAAGAATTCCTGGATGTGTTGAGACCAAACACACCCCACATGCCCCTAGGACCTATGCATATCAGGGCTACAGCAAAGAAGACCCTAAGGGCTTTCCTTCCTCCTGAAAATCTATGGGGGCATGGGTGCATTAGACCCAACAACCCCTCTAAACATCCTTCCAAGGTAAAGCCTTTCAATGTGAAGATAGAATAAAATGAAAATAAAGCAAGATAGTAACAGTGCAAATTAAAAGAAGATCCACATAATAGTAGGAAAGAACAAACTGAGATCACCGAAAGTAGACAACCTTTAAGGATCAAAGTATGTGCATAAATTGGCTCTTCTTATATGTGAAACTATATAATCAGATCTAGACTATACTTTTGGTCTACAAGGGCAAAAGAAAAAATCGGGCATGGAATGCGGTTTATCAGTAGAGTGCTTGCCTACCATGCACGAAGTCCTAGGGTCAATTCTTCAGCACCATATAAACAGAAAATGGGGGAAGTAGCGCTTTGGCTCAAGAGGTAGAGTGCTAGCCCTGAGCAAAAAAGAATCAGGGACTGTGCTCAGTCCCTGAGTCCAAGCCCCAGGACTGGCAACAAAAAGAGTGTTCTTGGGAAGTGGTGCTGTGGCTCAAGTGGTAGAGTGCTAGCCTTGAACAAAATGAAGCTCAGGGACACGCCCAGGCCCTGAGTTCAAGTCCCAGGATTGGCAAAATAAAAATCCTGTGAAAACGAGTTAAGAAAGGAGGATCAATTTATAGTTACTAATTGGAAAAGATAATTACCAGTAGAATACCGTCCCCAAACCCATCAAGTATATTTTAAAAAGTTGTGGTGAAAGCACCTGAACCAGGCCTCCTTACATTTTAAGCATACTTAAGGCATGAGGAAAATCATCCTAAACATGAAACAATAATATACCACAAGATTGAAGTAATGTAGTTAGAAAATAAGTGTAAGAGAAACAACAAATGCTGGAGGGGATTCAGAGTTGCAAATTAGTACAACCACTTGGGAGAACAGTATGGAGGTTCCTCAAAAAGCTCAGCATAAACATACCCTATGACCCAGCCATACCATTCCTAGGCATCTATCCTGAACAATAGGTCTCAGGATACCATAAAGACATCTGCACACCATATTTATCTCTGCACAATTCAAAATAGCCAAAATATGGAAACAACCCAGATGCCCCACTACAGATGAATGGATCCAAAAAATGTAGTGCCTATACACAATGCAATTAGAAATGATAAAATACTTTACATTATGTATCTAAAACCAAACAACTACTAAACAAACATAAAAAGGTGTAGAACAGACCTATCAGTGGATTACAATAGCTCAATACACAATAGCGATGTACACATGATTATATAAGACGAGGATAAGCAAAAACAACTCCAAGAGAAGGACACATTGAGGATTCTATTGTTGACATTATGTATAATGTTCTAGGCGAATTTCCTTTGGCATACCCTACGTGGTTACTGTACATGATTTTGGTACACTGGATATTGTATATATGCCTACCTGATCTAGGGAAGGGAAAGAAAAAATGAGGTGTAACAGATATCACAAGAAATGTACTCACTACCTTATTATGTAACTGTACCCCTTTTGCTCAACACCCTGTTAATAAAATTTAACTAATAAAAAAGAAAATAAGTGTAAGAAAAGTTAGAGAATTTAAATTTTGGGTGCTGCCTGCAATTCCAGTGACTCAGGAAGCACAAGTCTGCAAGATGGGAGTTTTATTGAGGCTTCCCTATCCAAAAAGCTGTAGAGTTTCAATGTTGGTCAATAAGTGAAGCATTGTATTGAATATCAATCGTCCCAGATACAGAGAAGACAACTGAAAGGCAGATCAAAGTCTGAAGTGAGCCCAGCACAAAAAGTGGAGACAGTAGCTGAAAATAAATGAAAGGGAGAAAAGGGATGGGGTGGGGGGGCTTCAAGTCGTAGATCACCTGCCATGACTTGTACCTTAGGAGTTTACACATCAACAAAATGACTAAGGGGTCATTTTTATGAGGGACCAAGGGTGAATGTGGGCTTTGAGGATAGAAGGGAAAACATAACTTCATACCTTCTACTTTTCTATTAACTATGTCCTATGATCAAACACAGGAGAAAGAAAATGTGTTCAAATTTTTCAAACTCTTGTCTTGAAAACATATTGGTTGAAGGCTTAGCTGTACTTAGTGTGTATAGCATGGGATGAAACAAATGAGAAAACACATTATACTCTATCTTATATATGTGTATAGAACATATAGACTTACCATGTAATTTTGTATATAAACTGGAATTAACTCTAGCATATGAGATATTTCATCATTTATGTTTTTGTGTGATCCCTAACCCAAATGCAAAACAGGTCTGAAAACAATGATCAGCGCAGGAGCATTGCTCCTCTATAACACCCAGATTGTACTTTAAATAGTACTCCACGCTTCACAGTGGTTCAATAAAATCCAAAAAGAGTCATCAGGAAATTGGCCATTTCCTATGGGAAATGGGAAGAAGCTATAGTATCTCTGGAACAATAAGAAATAAACAAGGAACACCTATCATACTACAACAAGGAAATTCAGAGCTACATTACTGCTAGAAGGTCTTGGGAGCTAAAATGAGATATTTATGTCCAGAAAAACATGAGGATTTTCAGCATCTTTAGGAATAAAAATTTACAAATTCAAAATGACAAAATACAACCATTGTGCCACTTTATAGTGAATCATTCCTTCTTTTTGAAATTGATAAATACAGGGAAAGCAAACTTGTACCCATATATCTTGGAAAATCAAGAGTAGCATAACAAAATACCATGAACTGAGTGGATCCAAAAGACACTATATTGAAAATGAGCTATACAACTTTTGGGGAAGGGGAATCAGAAGGGACAAAACTGGAAGAAAATGAGGGAAGTGGTGACACTCTTCAAAAAGTAATGTAGGGCTGGGAATGTGGCTTAGTGGTAGAGTGCTTGACTAGCATGCATGAAGCCCTGGGTTCAAGTCCTTAGTATCATATACACGGAAAATGCCGGAAGTGGTGCTGTGGCTTGAGCGCTAGCCTTGAGCAAAAAGAGCTCAGGGACAGTGCTTAGGCCCTGAGTTCAAGCCCCAGGACTGGCAAAAAAAAAATAATATAGTGACTACCAAACCCGTTCTAGAAGGCCAATATAACCCTCATCTGGAAATCAGATAGGGACCTATCAAAGAAAGAGAACTATAGACCTATTTCCTCAATTAACATCAATGCAAAACTTCTCAATAAAATTTTGGTCAAGGGGCTGGGAATATGGCCTAGTGGCAAGAGTGTTTGCCTTGTATACGTGAAGCCCTGGGTTCGATTCCCCAGTACCACATACTTAGAAAATGGCCAGAAGTGGCACTGTGGCTCAAGTGGCAGAGTGCTAGCCTTGAGGGAAAAGAAGCCAGGGCCAGTGCTCAGGCCCTGAGTCCAAGGCCCAGGATTGGCAAAAAAAAAAAAAAAAAAAAAAAAAAAAATTGGTCAAATGACTTCAACAACTAATTGAAAAACTCATACACTAGGACCAAACAAGATTCATTCAAGGGATGCAAAGCTGGTTCAATATAAGCAAGTCAATTAATATAATTCAACACATCAATAGAATAAAGAGCAAGAAACACATGATCATCTCAAAGATGCAGAAAAGGCATTTGACAAGATCTGACACCCATTTAGGATGAAAGCTTTGGATAAACTAGGAATCCGTGGAACATTCCTTAATATAATAAAGGCTATGTATGGCAAACCCACAGCTAGCACCATACTTAATTATGAAAAGTTAAAGCCATTTCCTCTAAAATCAGGAATGAGACAAGAATGGCTGCTCTCTTCACTCCTCTTCAATATAGTATTAGAATTCCTAGCTAGAATAATCAGGAAAGAGGAAAACATAAAGGGGATTCAAACAGGGAAAGATGGAGTAAAACTCTCTCTTTGAGGATTACATGACCCTATATTTAAAGTACCCCTTAGCCAGGTGCTGGTGGCTCTTGCATGTAATCCTAGCTACTCACGATGCTGAGATCTGAGGATTGCGGTTCCAAACCAGGCCAGGCAGAAAACTCCATGAGACTCTTAATCTCCATAGCCACCAGAAAATGGGAAGTGGGGCTGTGGCTCAAAGTGTTAGAGCAGTAGCCTTGAGTTGAAGAGTTCAGAGACAGCCCCCAGGCCCAGAGATCAGGCGCTATCTACAAATTCAATGCAATACCCATCAATATCCCAACTTCATTCTTTAAGGAAATAGAAGAAGCAATCCAAAAATCATATGGAATAATAAAAGACCTTGAATAGCAAAAACAGTACATAGCAGGAAAAGCAGTGCTGGAAAAACAACAATATCAAACTTTAAACTCTATTATAAAGCCATAGTTAGAAAAAACAGCTCAGTACTGGCACATTGACAGGCCCGAAGACCAATGGAATGAAATTGAAGACCCAGAAATGATCCCACAGACCTATGGCCACCTAATCTTTGACAAGGGAACAAAAAAAAAAATAGGATGGAAGAAAAACAGCCTCTTCAACAAAGGGTGCTGGCAGAATTGGCTATACATGTGTAGAAAACTGAAGCAGTAGTTCAATAGTTGTCTACATATGATTATATATGATGATGTTAAGCGAAATGAACTCCAGGATGTGGAAACAAGAGGTTTGTATTGGTGTTGTTATTTTTAATATGCTATGTGAATTTTTTTCTTTTTTCTTTCCTATGGTTTATCCCCTGTTGTTACTGTATTTGATTTCTCTATGTTTATCTGAATTAGCTAAGGTAAGGGGAACATAAAAATGGTGAGGCAAAGGGTAAAGGGCAAACCAATAGCAATACTCACAAGACAACATGTTGGAAATTAACTGTACAACTCAGGGGGGCATGTTAGGGGGAGGGAAAGTGGGACAAAATGAGGGAGGGGGTAATAAGTATGACAAGAAATGTACTCACTACGTTACATATGTAACTGTAATCACCCTCTGTAATCACCTTGATAATAAAATTAAATAAAAAACTGAAGTTAGACCATTATATATTTTGCTGCACCAGAATCAACTCCAAATGGATCAAAGACCTCGAAGTAAGAGTAGATACACTGAAAATATTACAGGAAGGGATAGTAGAAACACTAGGGCTTCTTGGGACAGGTTGAAGCTTCCTAAATAAAGATCCAGAAACATAACAAAATGAAGAAGGGCTGGATAAATAGGAACACATTAAACTGCAGAGCGTCTGCATGGCAAAGGACAGAGCTATCAAAATAGATAGGCCACAGATTGGGAGAAGATCTTCACTAGGCAACAGACAAGGACCACATATCAAAAATATACCTAGAGCTAAAAAATTAAACCCCCCAACAACAAATCCTCAAAAAAAACCCCACACCATTAATAAGTGGGCTAAAAAAATTTAAAGCGACTTCTCTGAAGAGGAAATAAGAGTAGCCAATAGATACATGAAATAATGCTCAACATCTTTGGCCATAAAAGAAATGGAAATCAAAACTACAATGAGATTATACCTTGCCCTAGTTAGAATGGTCATTATCAAGAAAACAAATAATAACAGATGCTGGTAAGGATGTGAGCAAAAGGGAATGCTACTACACTATTTTAGTTTTCTGCACATTTGTCTTGGATGTAAGTTTATCTGTTTGGGAGAAGGTACAGGGGAGCACAGATATGGTGGGAAAAAGGGTGAACAATTACAGCAGTGATATTCACTAGACACTGTTGAAAACTTGTGGGAAGGGGTCAGGAGGGAAAGGCTTGGAGAAAATGAGGGAAGAGTTGATACTGTTCAGAAATAAATGTACTCACTACCTGACTTAAGTACCTGAAATCCTCTGTATATCACCTTTATAAGAACAATTTTAAAAAAGAATTCCTCTCTGTATACATCCTAAGGTAAAGTCCTATGAAACACAAATTAGCACCTAAGGCCAAGAGTCCTAATAATTAAAGGCTATCTAAAGTATTGGTTCAGGCTTGTTTTGTTTTACTTAAAGAATGTTATTAAACATTGTCTCTCTTGTGGATCAAGAGTATGTCACTTCTATTGTATGCAACATTCTCAGAGGACTTCCATAAATAGCAAAACACATATTAACTTTCTTTTCCTAGATATCCCTTTACATATTGTATTATTTTGTTGTCAGAAATTTTCCTAATATGAAGTAGAATATTCTGCAAGACCACAACAAAAAGAACACTAGAGAAAATAAATCTGTTTCTTTAATGGTACTGAACAAAAGGACTGCAGGCATCATTCACAGACAAGTGTGGAACCCAGAGTTCTATATCATGTACTTAAAGTTTCCTGGGGATAATCTTTACTGGGAAGTGATGTATCATAATGTGAATCTTGCCTGACACAGATAACTACCCGGAAAAGAGTTACAACATTTGATATTGTCAGTATTAGCGTATATTCAAAACCAAAACACTGAGTGTACAAAAATCAAAATACTCAATATAAGTGGATGTTCTCAAACAAGTCAACCCATAAAAATGTTCTGCCTCTTCTGCTATGGGTCTTTGGGAGCTGGGAACTGTGCTTAATATGACCAAAAAAGAAGTCCTGGTGTTCTAGTGAGAAAAAGGAATTACTCACGAAGCAAGATATATGTGTGTGTATGTATATATGTATATATGTATATATATATATATACATATATATATATATATATATAATTCATTAGAGCCTTGAAGGAAACAGCAGAGAACAGGGTGATTGAGGGGGTAGCTGCTACCCTGTGAAACATGAAAGAACTCTGAACAGAAGACACAAGAACTAGAGAAATAGACATCCATAGAAAGACGGGGATAAGGGAACAGACTTTTGAACAGGAAGGAGAATAGCATACAAATCTTTCTGATGGAAGAAGCAAACTTGCTATGCTGACACAAACCTGGATGGATTGTAAGGGTAACAGAGGTCAGGCAGCTCTAGTGCTGAACAATAAAGGAAGAGAAGGCTTTTCTGGGAAAGAGAGATACTCCAGGTGGAAGCCCTAACCTCACACCTGGGTAGTGGGAAGGTAATGGAGCCCATCCAGGAATCCAGTAAGTGTGTGTTGTGAGTGAACACTAAGAGAGGTTTTTACACGGGAGAAAGTCTTTGAACATCATGTTAATAATCAAGAATTTGCTCTGTCATTTATCAATCCCCTGGCTGTTCTTCAGAAATCTTCAGAAGTATTATGGACATGAGTGTATTTAACATCCCATTTTATTCATTTAAAAAGAACTGAGTTAGTAGGCATATTTTAATGCTAATCATTTTTAAATTTAGGTGTGTACAGCTTACTTCCTAATGCTAATCTTTTTTTTAAACTTAGGTGTGTACAGATTACTTTCTCTCAGTTTCTACGAGGATCTCTTTATAGAAAACTGTATACCCACACAAAAGGAATCACAATCTGTGGTTATAAGGTCCACTTCTTATTTCTTTCAATTACATTCATTTTTAAGGATAGAAATATTTTCAATATACTTTGCAAGTATCAAAAGTTTTGAAGCTTGAGATGTGTTTTCTTAAAAACTGAGCTAATAATATTGCTTTTAAAAGCTTCATAGTGTTCCATTGTTTAAATATACCTTCAAGGAGAAGGAAATACAAAATTCATTGTGTGTGTGTGTGTGTGTGTGTGTGTGTGTGTGTGTGTGTGTGTCTGCTTCCGAGATCAGGCGCGTTCAGGGTGGTATGGCCATAGACGCTCTAAGTGTGTCTGCTTCCGAAGAGAGCTGTGCACTAAACTCATCTGGTAGCAGCATATAAGGTAATTGTGATACTGAAAAATAATTGGATAATTTAAAGGTAAGTCAGCTGAGGAGGGTAGAAAAGGAAGCATCTAATATGAAACAGAGGTATGATTTCTGGGTGACAGTAGCACTAAAAGAAACAAAGATGCTGGAACTTTTAGTGTTTGAAAAGGCAAAATCCTACTTCAATATTGTGAAATCACAATATTCATAAGAACAATTATAATACACACACAAATAAATGGATTACAGAGTGATATGCTTTAGGAGAGAAGTTCAACAGCTTAGCTCTTTAAAAGCAATGAACTTTTTAGCAAAATGAATACCAGGAATCTGAAACATATTCTATAGGATGGGGAGTAATGAAAGGCAGGGACAGGAATGGAGGGAGATACAGTGAGCAAATATAGATACTCTATTCAATGCACATTATGTAAAAATTTAACTATGTAACTTGACGGTAGGGATGTAATGGGGAAAGAATACTGGAAATGGTAGCATTGATCACGACCCACTGCACTCATAACTTAACTCCTGGAATTAGACCACTGTGTACAACTACTTAATAAAAACAAAAATAATTTCAGGGCTGGGAAGTAGCTTAGTGGCAGTGCTTGTCTACCAAGTACAATATCCTGGGTTCAATCCTCAGTATCAGAAAAGAAAAGATAGAAAAATACAGTTAAAACAATTTTTAAAAGAACAAGCATTAACAACTAACCTCTAATGAAAAATATTCATGCACCAGATGCTTAATTTAAAAGAAAACCAATGAGCTTTCCACAACATTTTGATGAAGCCCAGGCTTACTGGGACTTTTATTTGTTCGAAGGCAAGACTAGGAAACTTCACCCTTTCTTTTTATTCAACTTCTCTATACAGACAGTGAGGTACCCAGGGTAGATGCTATTCAATTTCATTGTCATGGCTTTGTCATTCTGGCCAGCGTTGAAGGCTGCACAGATTCAATTCTAGTTCTAATCATATTTCACCATTTCCTTCAGAAATGCCTCCCACTTCAAATTAGTGGGGAAAGTACTACAGGAAGAAAACAGGCACTTGTGGCCTATCTAGTGGCCACCGGGGCAGTCTGGAGCCTCTGGGAGCTCTTGCTCACCTGGCACAGCTCATAAAAGGAGGGAATCTTTTCTCCCATGTGGGCCAGTGAACATCAACCTATCTGAGCTGATGTGGAGGATGCCGGTTTTGCCACAATCAGCTATGTTAATGAATTCTACACCAAATGATAAAAGAAGGAGTCAGTTGCACAAGAACTACCCTAGAGGTCATCTTACCTGGCAGAACTTGAAGTTCAGCAAGGTGCAACTTAGTATCCCCCTGGAAAACAAAACATACTGTTGATGCCAGGCCAGCGAACGAAAAACCCTTGGAAGCTCGCAGCACCTGCCATCAGTGCTCGTTTAGGAAACTGGGGCCCGGGACTAACGGAGACCTAGAATCCATCCATTCCCCACGAATGTACAGACTTTTGGATACACAGCAAATCACCAAAAGCAAGGTTCTGCAGAGAAGTTTGCGCACAGTCTGGGCTGAAGAAAGGATGGAGTCTAATTTAAAAGGGATGACTGGAAGAGATAAAGATGACTAGAATCAAGTTCCAGAATCATCCCTGAGGACCGTTCTCAGGCTCACTTCACTCTCTGTCCCCTTCAAGTCCTCCCTCCCTGCCACAGCCTTCCCAGCTCACCCTTGAAATCAAACAGGAAAACTTGGTTCAAAATCTTTGCCTCAAACTTCATGGCCGCGTCTCCCAAGGATCCCGATGCTGTGGCTTCACTCGGGGTCTGCCAAGTAATCATTAAGGAAAGTCCCTCCTCCTCTACCTTCCCCTTCCCCCAGGGAAAGATGACCAACAGCAAGAAATCTTCTTCCTGCTGAGCACTGGTGGCTCACGCCTGGAATCCTAGCTGATCAAGAGACTGAGATCTGATTATAATGGTTGGAAGCCAGGCAGGGTAGCAAACACCATGAGACTCTTATCTCAAATTAACTACCAAGAAAGCTGCAAGTAAAAATATGACTCTAGTGGCAGAGAGCTGGCCTTCAACATAAAAGCTTAGGGACAGTACCCAGGCCCAGGAGGAATCCATGAGTAGTACCTAATGTAGTGTGCTGTCAATCAAATTTCAGGCTATCTTCTTACTAAGCAATTACTCTACTACTAAGCAATGTCTCCAAGGACTAGTGTTAAAATTTCTATGCAAATATGAGTCTGACACATTGTCTTTAACTTGACAAATAGAATGAATATACTCATTGGTAAATCTCATTGTGAAATACAAAAACTGAAAATTTCCAGTTTTAACATGAAAGTAAATTGTAATCTACTCTGCCATAAGCAACATATATCTGTCTAAGCAACACATATCACTTTCAAATATTGTGCTTTCATTCATAAATTAATTCTGAAATACTATCCACTACAAAATAAAGTAATTCCTATATAGTAGATGAATATACTTCATTAATATATCTAAATAAATTTTAATTAAACAAAGTTTCATTAAAACTTCTCTTTGAACTGACACCATGGATTGTAACTGTAATTCTAGGTACTCAGGATGCTGAAATCTGAGGATTATGGTTCAAAGCCAGCCCAGGAAGGAAAGTCTATGAGATTCCTATCTCCACCAAAAAGGTGGAAGAGGATCGTAGAGTGCTACCTTTGAGCACAAAAGCTCAGGGACAGCACCTAGGCCATGAGTTCAAGCCCCGGGACTGGCACCAAAAGAAAAAAAATTGTTTTGATTTTTTTTACTGTAAATTACTTACTTTTATCCAATATAAAATTTTAAAGTATTTTAAAATATCCTAACATGAGATGTTTGGTTACACTGTACATTTTATATTAGTAAAGATCAAATAATGGAGGAATTTGATGAAATGGATATAAAGTAAGGTTGGCTATTGTGAACAGGTTAAAAAGAGCCTTGCAAATGCTTCTGTGGTACATGATTACATTCCCTGGGATGAGTGTCCATTATTTCTTCATTGTATGGAAGTATTATTTTTAAATTTAGAGAATCTTTGTACCTACTTCCATGTCCGATGCAATATATTACATTCCCACCAGCAGTTTATAATGTCTTCATGACAGTGCAGTGATCATCTGATTTTGTTTCTGCTCTTGGAAAGAAAGCTATTGTAACAAGTATAAGAGATATGTTCATTTATATTCTTGCTGCAAGACAATCTAATTGAAAGGAAATGCAATCACCACATCCTTTTGAACTTTTGTTTGTAGCTAATAATATTGTTTCCTGCATATATTTGTCATCCATTTGTACTTTTTAATATTTGTCTTATCGGTACCTCTGCCAATTTATTGATTGGATTTAGATTCCATGGGAGTTGAATGTTTTCTTTTCATGTGCCAATCCTGGCACTTAAACTCAGGGCTTGAGTAAGAAACTTAGCAAGTAAGAAGAACAAATTGAGAAAACATAAAATAGGTAACCTTTAATGATCAAAAATGTGCAGAAGGAAGTTAGAGCTAAAATACACTGGTATATGATAAAGCATACTCGCACTGAGCCCAAAAGAGGGTAGTTTTAGGGGAGAAATACCAAGGCACAATGCTCATATGCCTCTTTATATTTATGTAAAATAATATATGTATCAAAATCAACTCCAAGACATAGAAACAAGAGGTTTCTTTTGTTGTTATTATTTCTGTTTTCTTTCTGTTTAGTTTATACACTTTTCTATCTTTGGAAGGTAAGGGAGCACACAACTCGAGGAGAAAAGGGTGAAAAAGTACAGCAGTGGTGCTCACTGGACACTGTTAAAAGTGATTTATACAACTCATTGGATGGGGACAGGAGTGAGGGTCCAGGAGAGAGTGAGGGAAGGTATGATACTGTACTGAAGGAAATGTACTCACTACCTGACTCATGTAATTGCAATCCCTCTGTAGCCTCTGTCTACAAGCTCTACCTCCTTGGGAGTTTCTAAAAGCCATTGGATCTCTGACAAGCAATCTCACTGAGCCATAGATGCAGGATATAGGAATTGGCCCATGAACCTTCTGGAAATGTTTGCATATTTGAAATTTCCGTGTGATTAAAAATAGCAATTGTACTAGCAGTAGTTATTGAATTAGTAGAAGAAAAAAAAAACCACTTGGTATTTATGATGTACTAGGCATTGTTCTAAGTGCTTTTGCAATCTGTTGCCAGATGAGAAGCTCCAAGGCCAGAGTGATGAATCTCCTGGTTAAAATTCCTGCAGCCATGAGGGAGTATTCACAGAGCCCAGGAGAGGAAGGATGACAATGTTGGCTCTAAAGATTAGGAGCCATACTTTAGAGAGAAGGCCTCCCCAAAGTGCACAAAGCCAAAACTGAGTTTGAGTGCACAGGCAGGTGTGACTCCTGAGTCCCAGCTCCTCTACAATATCAAGCAGGTGCAGGGCCCTATCTGCACGTCTGCCAAATGTGTCAGACAGTGTGTGACAGAGTAGGGGTGAGGCTGATAGCATCACTGAGAAAGATGTAAATGGATGAGTTCTGCCATGGTGTGGTTCTAGAATGTCTCTCAGTAGTCCATATATCAAGGTCTTAGTCCAAGCTTGGCAATTTTTAGAGGCTATGGAACTTTCAACAGATGGTGCCAACTTGGAGGCCATCTTTTCATTTGGGTGTGTCCTTGAAAGGATTGTAGCATTCTCTCTCTTTGTTTCTCTCTCTCTTTGTCTCTCTCTCTTTGTTTCTCTCTCGTTGTTTCTCTCTCTTTGTTTCTCTCTCTTTGTTTCTCTCTCTCTCTCTCTCTCTTTCATAGTTCCTGAATTCAGGAACTCTGGTTTGCTAAACAGTTGCTCATGAACTTGATCCATAGTATTAGCTTTTGTTATTTAGAATTGACTTTAGTTATTTTAGATTATGAGTTGAATTTATGTCCAGGCTAGACTGGACCATGATCCTGTTCTCAAATTGGGTATCCTGGTTTCTAAAGAACCAGTTGAGGCCATAATGATGGCAGTTTGGGGAGGGCTGGGGTGAGAGCCAGAGGGAGACAATGGAGAGTCCAAAGTGATAGTTGAGGTAGGGCAAACATGTTATTGGGTCCCCATACTGGCAAAAGCAATGAGAGCCCCACCTCTTCTCCCCAAAGTCTCACCTAGTGGGAGAGTCTTCCAACACTGTACACACTTCGTTTTCATCTCTCCAAGAGCAGGCACCAAACTTTCCCCATCTCTGTCCTCTGAGTATCTGACATTGTGTTTGCCAAATGAATAACTGATACACCTCAAACCTGAGTTTACCTAGTATCTGGGAACCACAGAGAGCTGAGTGTAAATGCTGTAGTGGATCTCAGGGTAAACACAGAGGGGCTTTGGAGGAGATTTATTTGTGCTGTTTTGTAAAAGGATGGCTTAGCAAGTTAATGATTTGGAGTAAGAACTCTGTCTGCACTTACTCCAGGGACTCAGTACTTCTTACATGGTCCTCCCCCAGGGCACCCTCATTGAGATGAGTTCAAGTCTTACTCACTCCATGGCTCATCTGATCCCTTCACCCAGCATGTCTTCTGACTTCCAATTTCCTCTTGTGCCATTGACTTTTGCTCTGGGAGCAGAAGGACCATACTTTTTATTAAGTTTAATTTACCATAAGGCCTTGTGCTCCCTGTGAATTGTGCCATAATCGTCAATGAATAATTACCAGCTTTAGCCAGGTTAGGTTTCAGTTCTGCTGAGTAACTAGGAAACCAACTAATAACAGGAAAGACAAAATGTAAGGAACTCTAATGTTTCCCGAGACCCAAGAACAGTCATGTCATGTTGCCCTAAGAAAACAATTGTCCAGCAAAGAGGTGGGTGGGCCCCTGGTTGGACCAGGCCAGGGACTGCTGGGCAAGCCCAGAGCTGCCTCCTGGAGAGGAAAATCAGGAAGACAAATGGATGTGGTGGGGGTCAGGAGTCTAGGCTCCTGGCTGTTTCTGGCCAACAGGCCCAGTTCACTTGGAGAGGCCTCTGGAAACTAGCTCTGTCCCTGGAAGCTGCTAACTGCTCTCATTCATCTAGTCATTCATCCAGATGTCAGAGAAAAAGGGTGTGTGTGTGTGTGTGTGTGTGTGTGTGTGTGTGTGTGTGTGTTTCAATTATCTGATAGATTATCTCAAGTTATTCATAAACTACCATCAGAGGAGCTAGGTACTGGTGACTCAATCCTGCAATCCTAGCTACTCAGAAGGTTGAAATCTAAAGGTCCCAGTTCAAAACCAGTCCGGGTAAAAAAGTCTGTGAGACTCTTATCTCCAGTTAACTAGCAAAGAGCTAGAAGTATGAGGCCCTGAGTTCAAGCCCTAACACTATTGCCAACATACACACACACACACACACACACACACACACACACACACACACACACTCCAAGAACTTGGGAAAGAAAGTATTCATATGTAATTTTTACTTCTTTTATATGCTCAAGCTTGCTGAATAACTCTTCACAAATGTGGAGACTGTCTAACCAAAGTCTAATGGCAAAGGCTCTATAATTCTCTAATGAGGCCCTGGGGCCAGAGCAGAGGGAGGGTCCTCTGTCTTCCAGCTCATAACTGATAACCTCTCTCTCTCTCTGCTCCTATAGGCTAGAAACCACTTGGCCTGTGCCAGCGCTGCTAGGATAGGTTACTTGATGCAAGGATGTGAACCTCCGTGCTGACTTAGGGGCTGATAGGATAGGAGGAGTCTACAACTCTGCTTTGCAATGCATGGTTCTCTTCCCAGCATCAAGGGGGCCAAGGTGGTGGGAGAGGGGGAGGGGCTGTATTAAATGAACTTACAGTCCAGACAGAGTGAATACTTTCTGCTATGGTTTTAAAATAAAGAAAGAAAGAAGTTCGATATCTCCATTCTAACATACTCTGGATCTGCATTCCATTTATGGAGTGATTTCTTGACCCATGTTCTGCATAAATAAAAAATGAAGAAATGAAGAAAAAAGCAAGAAGGACTTATGGAGGAGGGCACTCAGCTCAGGTATGATACAAAGGAGTGGGTTTCACATTGAAGGAGGATTGTAAGATCTGCTGGGAACAGGTCTGGGGGACACACATAAGAATGAAGCCAGGAGGCTATCAAAATGTGAATCAGGGGTCTAGTGAGAGGTCTGAGCTCTCTTGGAAGCCACAAAGCATTGAGGGGCTCAGCCAAGGATCCTTGGACAGGACACCTTAGCCCCACTATGGCCAGAAGAGTTGAGTGGAGCTGCCAATAGTATCTGGGGAATCCTTCCAGTGTTTAATAGGGAGCCCATCAGAAGTATTCTGAGATAAGGCTGCATCCTTAGACCAGATCCTCTCTCTTGGGCAATTCTGTGGCATGACCTCACTCAGTATAGACCTAATGGTCAGGGTAAGCACCCACCTGGAGGGAGAATGTCCATCTTAAGGCCCTTCTGACAGGGAACAGGCTGCCCTTGATGGGGCCACCTCCCTATGGCAGGTCACAATCGCAACCAAGGAACACTTTCTCTCTGCCAGCACCATTTTCCCACCAGCCTGAGTCTGTAGACCCTAATTGAACCACTTTCCCTTTCTTGGCTTTGCCGATGCCTGACCTTCTTCCTCACTTCTCACCTCAACCTTCCTCGTGCCAAGTTCCCAGAACTCCAAATGCCTTCTAGTATGGAGTAGGAGATCAATACATTCTTTTTTACTAATGGAATGTTTTGATGCTTAGTTCATTCAACCATGGTACTTGGTATACCTGGTGTCCTGCATCTGCCAGGCTTTGTTCAGTGTAGAAAATTAGATAGATAGGAGCTGTTGAAGTTGTTTTAAGAAGGGGAAGTGGAAATGAGGGAAAATGAGTCAGAACATAGGTCTTATCAGAAGACATTGTGCTCATATGGCAATCTCATGTGCAACCCCCTCATATAAACAATATATACTAATAAAAAGACACACTGAATCAAAATTATCACTGAAAACTATATATTCCTTCAAGTAGTAAAGATGTGTCTACTTAAGCCCAACAACAAATACAGAATATCTTAAGTAGAAAATAGAGTAAAATAGAAAATATTGTAATAAATGCTCACAAAACAGAACCTATCAGTTCTAAACATGAAATACAAAATAGTCCTGCTCTTATGCACATTGCTATGGAGCTTTTGTGATCTTCTCCTAAAAATGGTGCTTATCAAAATTAACTCTAAGAAAAATGGAAAAAAGACATTTTTATTGTACTCCTTGTGGTTCTTTTTTTTTTCTGTTTTCCCTCCTTTGTCACTGTTTTTTATTTCTGCACCCTTTGTCTTGTATGTAAATTTATCTGATTTGGGGAAGAAATGGGGAAGCATAGAAATAGTGGGACAAAGTGTAAACTAATTTAACAGTGATACCCACTACACACTACGTTGGAAATGAACTATACAACTTAGAGGGGAAGGGGACCAGGAGGGAAAACCTGGGAAAAAAATGAGGGAGGGTGACACTGTTCAAAAAGTTTACTCATTACCTCACTTATGTAACTGTAACCCCTCTGTACATCACCTTTACAATCAATTTTTAAAGGAAATAGTACTATTCACAATAGCACTGAAAACATGCAATACACAGGAATAACCTGCCAGTGAGAACCACAGGAGAAGTGAAACTGAGCCATCTAAGAGGTAACTTGGAAAAAATGGAGACACTAGTTGCTTATTGGACACGTGGGTGTTCAAGTTTGAACTTCTAATCAAGTGCCTTGCTAAGAATTGGAAGTGAAGGAAAACTTTGTATTGGACACTACAGGTTTAACAGTGCAGCACCAGACTTCTTTCGCACTGCTGGGTGGGGGAATGGAAGGTGGAGTGTTAATAGCTGTTTTCACTGCCCCTTTTCAGGCAGGAACTGTCTGGTCAGACATGTTCTGGGTGGACTGGGGCTCCTTGGTGGCCTCCTTCCTGTGATCGCCACTCTCGACCTCCTAGATGACCATGCTGCTCACGCACGGACAGGTGGTCGCCATATATCTGGGGATTGGACACGACCCCGTGGAAACCCACCTGCTGCAGAAGCCGTGCAGCACGGGGTGCGTGGTGGGCGAGTAAGTGACCATACTCTCCTTGCCCGGCAGCAGCGTGAAGCCAGAGGCCAGGACAAGGAAGTGGCAGTGCTGCTTCTTTTGGCACAGCTGGCATTGGCCCTCCATGACTCGCAGATCCGCAGGGGCTCAGGCTGCAAAGTGGATCGCCTGCTGAGGCCCCCCCCCGGTGTGGTAAACCAGGCTTGGGAACTCGAAGATGTCTAACAGGAACTTGGAGGCGCCCTTGCAGCCAAGGCCCCTCAGCTTCCGGAACGCCTTCCCCCCACCCACCCCCACCCCACGCCCCGCGCACGCTCATGCTGCGCGCGCGGTTGCAACTCAGTCCGGAGACTCCACCATGGCCGATGGATCCAGCAATGGTCTGGGGAGCAGCAGGTATTTGGCACGCACCTCCCGGACCCGGGAATTGCTCAACCAGCGTTTCTGCCGCATCCTTCCCCACCACCAACGACAGATTGCCGCTGGCTTCCCCACTGCTTGGCTCCAGAAGCCGACTTGGGCTGGTGAGTACACCGGTGCTGGTGACCTTGATCGCTTCACCGAGGCAGGCCGCCACAGCTCGTCGTCACCGTGTCCATGGCGGCTGCAGCCTGCAAAGGCAATGTCCAAAGCCCCTAATATCCTGCTCAGTAGCTGAATAGACTACTGGTCAGCACTAGCAGGACTGACCACTTTTTCACTGTGATGTAGAGATCTTTCCCTTTACTGCATCAGAGTAGTCTGCACTTTCTGCAATATAGAGGGAAGGCAAGCTTTCGCTAAGCAAGATGCTACTGAGATAGGTGTTGTCGAGGTGTAGCTATAACAACCAAAAGCTTGTGGAGGAGCAGAGGAACTCAAACAGTGATGGAGGCCAGGAAACAATATGCCTACAGGAGAGTGTGTGAGGTCGGGTGTGGGTGTGTAATAATAACATCTCTATTATTATTTACTCTCATTTCTAGGTCTATACTTTGTAGTCACCAATTTTCACACTTATGGGTCATTTTTGTTTTTAGTATCTCTATTACTCGGTTCTAGCTTCTTTGTCTTTGTAGTATTCTCATGAATATGCCCAACATTTTGCAGGCTTTTTAAAAAATTATTTTTAGGTAATCGTACAAAGGGGTCACTATTCAACCCGCTGGATTATTGATTGATTGCCAGTCCTAGGGCTCAAACTCAGGGCCTGAGCATTGTCCCTTGGCTTCTTTTTCACTTGAGCCACAATGCCACTTCTGGATTTTTCTATATATGTGGTGCTGAGCAATCGAACCCAGGGCTTCATGTATACAAGGCAAGCACTCTATCACTAGGCCATATTCCAACCCGTTGGTCTATACTTCCAGTATATCTTAATCTATATAATCAGTTTCATCATTTTCCCCCATCTCTTTCAAAACAAAACCTCCCATACATTTTCCTAGTTTCATAAGATATGCACTGAATATCATGACTGCATTCTTTCTCCTCCTGCTTTTCTGTACTCTGGGCTAGAAATTTCAGGGGTGTTTCTCCTATCCTGTAGCCTGTCTCTGACTGAAATTCCAAAATTAATGCTTTTTTTTAACCCATCCTGAGAATTTTTTTCTTAGGTAAGACAGGAAGGCTAGAGGTGGCTGGGGTGGGCAGAATGCCTCTTATTGTACAAAATTTAAGGCACTGGCAAAGTCTTTTGCTCAGTAGACCAAATCTTTGTCTTGGATGACTTTGAGGGAAGAGCCTAAATTGTGTTATTGGTGTTTCATCATGTTAAGAAGTTAATTGCATATAGATCATATTCTGTTTAGTTTGGTTTCCCTGGATTATTGGTGTCAACTCAATAGAAAGTATTGAGTTTTTCCAGTTGAGTAGGAATTTTTCATATTCAAACAAAACATCCTATTCTGTTGAAACTATACTTTCAAAACAAACCTCTAAATTCTTCCACAATGTTTTATTTTAGAAGTCTGTTAATAAGGGGCTGGGGATATGGCCTAGTGGCAAGAGTGCCTGTCTCATATACATGAGGCCCTGGGTTCGATTCCCCAGCACCACATATACAGAAAATGGCCAGAAGTGGCACTGTGGCTCAAGTGGCAGAGTGCTAGCCTTGAGCAAAAAGAAGCCAGGGACAGTGCTCAGGCCCTGAGTCCAAGCCCCAGAACTGGCCAAAAAAATAAATAAATAAAAGAAGTCTGTTAATAAAAACCCAAGTTTACTTTTCTGTGGTTTTAAAATAATTACAGGAGAGGGAAATAAAACTCAAGATATTTCCCCACAGCATTAAATATCTTTATTTTATTTTATGAAATATTCATCGTAAGTATTTTATATTTGGAGATCTAGTTTCACCATTGTATCATTAAAACAAGATTGTTAAAAGCTCATACCTGTAATCCTAACTACTCAGGAGGCTGAAATCTGCAAATAACCATTTGAAACCAATCCTGGAAAGGAAAGTTCGCGGACTCAGCTCCAGTTAACCACACACACACAAAAGCTGGAAGTAGAGCTATGACTTAAGTAATAGAGCACTAGCTTTGAGCAAAAAGAAAGCCCAGGGACAGTGCACAGGCACTGAGTTCAAGCCCCAGGACTGGAACCACAACAACAGAAAAGGATTAAAAGCATAGAATCTAATTACATTTGGAGGGTTATTTTGAATTACAGATGTTAGTACTAGCTGCAGTACAGATTTATCCCTTAAAGAACATACAAAAAGTAGTTTAAAGAATTAGAAAATACTAAAATGTTTTCAACATAAATGAAGCAAAAGTGACTCATACATGAATTGAGTAGTGAAAAGTAATAAGCATCCTAGAAGAGAACTTTGTAAATGTTTTTTTGCAGTGCTAGGGATTGACTGATTGGCTGGGGGCATCATGCTTTCTAGGTTACTTGAGTTATGTCTCCAGTCCCTAAAGCTTAAAAAAATTATACAGGTAATAGAGAGTTATGTTTGTTTCCCAACATTTGATATGAAACAGTTGATAGGTTTCTTTGTCTTTTTTAGAGGCCTCAAATATCCTAGAAAAGTGTTTTGTCATGAGCTACATAGCCAGCCATTTCCCCCTCCTTGCTTTTAAGGAAGATTTCTTATTATAAGATTTTCAACTTTTTAAGTAATTATATACAAATATGTGTACATTCTGACCACAATGAAACAAGGGCCTCAGATGCTAGTTTAGTGTATACTTCTAGAAAGTTAATCCAAAAGCACTATTTACCTCTAAATGCAGTATGACACATTAAGTTGAACACTCCTCTTCCAGTTTTAGCAGGTTAGGGAGCATAATTAAGCACGACTAAAGCTCAGTGGATTCAGATATGCTCTGGTTGACTATTTTGTGCTAGAAGTATCAGTCTAGAGATCAAGGTATAGATGTGAGGATTTCAGAAAAACAAGAATTTGACACCAAGTAAATCAGTGGCTTGTTGAATTAAGATTTGAAAGGAACTGAGTCGCAGAAATGAACTATCCAGCACCTTGTTTCCTGACTCTCTACTGTGTGAGCTTGAGCACCCACAGGCATGTGTAGAGACTCAGTACAGCATTCAGGTGAGTGAGCCAGAGAATAATACACCTCAGCCTTGGGAATGAACTTAATTATTAGGCCTTCAGTGCTGCCTGGCTTGCCTTGGTGTCTACACTACATATACAAGTGATAAGAGAGAAGTTGTAAAACACTTTTGTGAAATACAAATGAAGTGAGAATTGTCAAGAAACCAGTGTGGTTTTGCTGGCTCGAATGTGTAGTGTTTTAAAACCTTGATTAATATATTTAATGATTTTTAGCCAGGTGCTGGTGACTCACATCTCTAATCATAGCTACTCTGGAGGCTAAGATCTGAAGACTGTTGTTTGAGACCAGGCCAGGCAGGAAAGACTGTGAAACTCTTATCTCCAGTTATTCACCAAAAATCCAGAAGTGGAGTTGTGGCTCAAGTGGTAGAGTGCTACCCTATATACAGACCCTAGAACAGCACCTTAAACAAATCCAATATGACTGAATGTCTAAAAAGTTTTTAGTGGCCATTTTCTTATACATATGGCACCAGCAACTCCTGAGCACAAAATATTTATTTTTTATTTTTAATGCATTTTATAGCTATTGTAAAGGTGATATACAGAGGGGTTTCAGTGATATAAGTCAGGTGAAGAGTACATTTCTCTTTAAACAATGTCACACCTTCCCATACTGTCTCCCAGTTTTTCCTCCTGTCTCCACAAGTTGTACAGCTCATTTTCAACATAGGGTCACTGCTGCATTTGTTCATCCTTTGTCCCAACATTTCTATGCCCCCTTACCTTCCTAAAGACAGATAAATTAATAAACAAGACAAAAGGAAAAGAAAACAAAAACATTTCCTGGCCTCCAATATGTCTTAGGTCTCACTCTGTGAATGCCTAGAGACTTATACAATTTAACATGTCTCAGTATGTATGTATGTATGTATGTATTATGTAATTGTATTTATAATTATGTATTATAATATAATGTATATTATATACTATATTGATATACTATATATTAACATAGTATAAATTATGTATTTTATATTATATATACATACATTACCATCCAGTGTGTTTGCTTGTAGATTTATGGTCACATTTTAGCTACTACAGATGAGGGAAACCATGTAACCTAGTTTTCTTTGGATCTGGCTTACTTCACTTAATATAATTTTTCCAAGTCTATTTCCTTACAAATAAGGCAATGCCATTCTTTCTGATGGATGAGTAGCGTTTCATTGTGTATATATACCACATTTTCTTGATCCATTCATACACTGAGGGGTGTCTGGGTTGATTCCCCATCTTATAAATATGATCGTGCCAGTAGGTTTAGTGTGGCTTTGTTTGTGTGGAATTAGATAAATACCTGGTGTGAGATTGCTGGGTCATAAGGGAGCTCTATGTTTAGTCTTTTTGGCAACCTCCATACTGCTTTCCTGAGTGGTTGAACAAATTTACATTCCCCCCAACAATGTAATAGAGTTCTCTTTTGGCCACATCCCTGCCAGAATTTGATATTGTTAGTTTTCTTGATAATGGCCATTCTAACTGGGGTCAGGTGGAATCTCAATGTTGTTGTTTTTTTTATTTCTTTTATGGCCAGAGATATTGAGTATTTTCTCATGTGCCGATTGACCATTCTTCTTCTTCTTCTGAGAAGTCTCTCTCTTTAAGTCTTAAGCCCATTTATTAATTGGATTGATGTTTCTTTGAGGGTTTATTTTTTAGAATTTAATGTTTTGAACTCTAAGTATCTTTTAGATATGAGGCCTTTGTCTGATGCATGGCTGGTAAAATTTTTCTCCCATTCTTTGGGCTTTCCACTTATCTTGCAAGCCTTATCCTTTGCCATGCAGAAACTCTTCCATTTGTTGCAATACCAGTTATCCAGCCTGTATTTGATTTGTTGTGATTTTGGATCTTTACTGAGGAGCACAAAATATTTAGTCTTGTGCCTTCCTGTGCTTCCTATCAGAGAACCAGAAGAGAGCAAGAGTTCTGTATTTAACACACTTGAGTGGTATGACTGGTATCATACCCCTCATGACTGTAAACATAGCTTTTGTACTATGTCAAATCTGTGTCAAACTTGTCTCAGTTGTGATTGGGAATAAGTCTGGTGTTTTGCTGTAAGTAATCATTATTTTTTTCAAATTTTTATTACCAAACTGATGTACAGAGAGGTTACAGTTTCATACTTTAGGCATTGGATACATTTCTTGTACTGTTTGTTACCTTATCCCTCATTCCCCCCTTCCTCCTCCCCCTTTCCCTTTCCCTCCATGAGGTGTTCAGTTCATTTACACCAAACAGTTTTGCAAGTATTGCTGTTGTATCGGTTTGTCATTTTATCCTTTGTCTCTCAATTTTGGTATTCCCTTTCCCTTCCCTAGTTCCAATACACATATATACAATATCCAGGGCACTAAAATCAATTACAGTGATATCAGGGGAAAAACCACGGGAAAGAAAGACAAAAGAAAAAGGGAATTACAATATTGTTCTTTTGTATGTGATTCTTTCAAAATGTTACAAAAGATTTGAATATTATTTGTGATACTCTCCACCAAGAAGAAACACCTTCCCATAGAAAATGCATTAAAAAGGAATATACATTGATTTTGTTAGTAAATCTCAGATTTAAAAGAATAAACTGTGATGAGATTATAAAATCAAAGAGACCTCAATTATATAACCTAATAGCATACCTCAAGCTCCTAGAAAGAGAATTGAACAAGCCAAACTTGTAGTATATAGAAAGAGACAATAAACATCAGGGCATAAATCAATGCATGACAAAAGGAGACTAAAGGCATGATAGTGTCATGAAGGAGTTGGTTCTTTCAAAAGATAAACAAGATTGACAGATCCTTAGACAAACTAACCAAAAGAAAGAAAAAGAAGACCCCCCCCCAAAAAAAGACCAAAATTTATGAAAAAAAAAAGGATATTACAGCAAATATCAATGAAATCCGTAGGATCCTAAGGGACATCTCCAAACCTTACATTCTAAGACCTGGAAAATTTAGGAAAAAAAAAGGATAAATTTCATGATGCAGTTGATTTATTGAAACTGAACAAAGAAAATACAAATAATGGTTATATAATGATGGATGAGATTGTAGCAGCAGCCATTAATAATCCAACAAAGCAAAGCCAACAACCCAACAAATTTACAGTTAAATTCTCAGGTCTTGAAAGAAGATCTACAACAGTGCTCCTCAAGCTATTCCCTAAAGGAAAAAGGGAAGGGATGTTTCCAAACTCATTCTACGAAGTCAATATCACCTTGACACCAAAAGAAGTTAAAGACACCTAAACAACAATAAAGAAAATTACAGACCAATTTCTTTGAAAAAAGGCACAAAAAATCAATGAAATATTTGTAATCTGAAAGCAACAGCACATTTAAAAAAATTATACATCATGATCAACTTGAGTTCAATCCAGGATGAGTCATTTCATCTATACAAACAAATAAATGTAAAATAGAATATTAGGGATGAAAATATTTACATGAGCATGTCAGTAGATGGACAAAAAGCATTTGACAAAATTTAACATCCTTTATGACAAAGATCCTAAAGGAACTAGTAGTGAAAGGAACTTAGCTCAATAAAATATAGTGTAATATGGAGGTCAGATCTGGTCAGCGCCTTCATTGGCCACATGGTGAGTTGTACTATCTGGCATCTTGTCTTGATGTGTGTGAGGATTCCTAGAGGAAGGGAAGTTTCATCCCTAGGTGATGTGTGTTCCTGAATCCCTAGCAAAAGGAGTGGGCACATGGTCCATAGGTTACTGAACCTGTCAGTCAAGTGCTTGGGACTGAGAGCTTCCTGTGACCCAGCCCCCAGACCTAACCCTATTTAGGGTCAAATCTGCTCAGGTGCCATTATACCATGCCACATGTCTCCATGTTCAAATCCTGTGTCCTGTCTCCTGGCTTGTCTCCGGTCACCAGGGCATCCTAAGTCAGCTCTCCAAAGGAGCTGGATTGGTTTGTTGGTATAGTTTTTGTTCTTTCTTCCCTCTATGGCCTGTTACCTGCTAGTGTTAAGTGTATTTCTGGGCTGCAGGCCTTTGTAACAACTGTCTGCCTGCAGACTGCTAATGATCTAACAAAAACTCCAAGATTTGATTCTTCAATGTGTGGCTTCTCGTATAATTTACTATATAACAATAGGACATATATGTGAACTATATCACTAACATTGAATTAACTGGGACACACAGAAAAACACTTTCTAGAATGAGACAAGGGTGTCCATTATCTCTACTCATTCAATATAATACTTGAATTCTTACCCATAGCAATAAGTCAAGAGAAAGAAAGAAAAGGGATACAAATAGGAACAGGAAATAAAAATATCCCCATTTGTAGATGAGATGATCTTATATTTAAGACCCTAAATGCTTCACCAGAAAATACTTAACATCTCATAAACACTTTTGGTTCAAGATACAAAGCCACATGAAATGCAGAAATCCTATACACCAGTAGTGAACAGGTTGAAAAAGAAATCAGGAAAACATTCCCATTCACAATAACCTCAAAAACAAAACAATGGTTTTCTTTTTGTAGTAAGACTCATTCTGCTTGGGAAATAAAATCAAGGGTTGACTACCAAGGTTGTGTAAAAGGAAAATGCTTCTTTACATCATAGGAAACAAATGATCAAAGTGAGAGACAGCCTACAAAATAGTAGGAAACCCTTGTCAACAATTCATCAGACAAGGAAGTGATCAATATCTAGAATATATTAAGATCTAAACAATAATAATAAACATCAAAAGAAGTAATTAAATCAATAGAAAAAAAGGAAATTTAAGTTAAAAATACAAATTGCTAATACATGAGGAGATATTAAACATCCTCAGCCTTAAACAAATGCTAGTATCAACATCCATCAGTGATACTTAAAAAATAATTTAAAAATACTTTTATGACAGTCCTAGGGCTTGAACTCAGAGCCTGTGTGTGGTTCCTGAGTTTTTTGTTTGTCAAAGATAGCACTCTACCACTAGAACCATAGCTCTATTTCTGGCTTTTTTTGGTGGTTAATTGGACATAAGAGTCTCAAGAACTTTCCTGCCTGTGCTGGCTTTGAATCGTGATCCTCAGTGATCAGCCTCCTGAGTAGCTAGGAATAGAGTGAGCCACCGTTACCTAACTTTTGTACGTGTGTGTCAGTCCTGGCTCATGAACTCAGAGCCTGGGCACTGTCCCTGAGCTGAAACTCAGGTTCTGGATGCTGTCCTCAAGCTTTTTTGCTCAAGGCTACCACTTTATCACTTGAGCCACAGCTCCACTTACAGCTTTTTGGTTTGGTAGTTAATAGAAGATAAGTTGCACAGACTTTCCTGCCTTAACTGGCTTCAAAATGTGATCCTCAGATCTCAGCCTCCTGCATAGCTAGGATTACAGTTGTGGGTCATCAGCATCTGGCTAAAATAATATTTTAATGTTTTAAATAAAAGATCCCTATTGAGATTTCATCTCACTTCAGTCAGACTGGTGGGGGGGGGGGGTAGGGAAGCTGACCAGAATATGAAACCCTCATAGAGCAGACACTATAGAATCAGTACAGAGGTTCCTCCCCTCCCCACAAAACATACACAGATAACTACCATATGGTCCTGTTTTACCACTATTGGGCATATACGGGAGAAGTGTAAAGTCAGCATGCATATGTGGGAATATCACGATAAAATCTATTCCTTTGTTGCCTGTAATCCTAACTCCTCAGAGGCTGAGATCTTAGGATCATAGTTTAAAGCCAGCTGATGCAGACAAATCTGATCTCCAATTAGCCAGCAAAAAACCAGAATTTGAGGTATGGCTCAAGTGGTAGAGCACCAACCTTGAGCAGAAAAAGCTAACCAAGAGCTGAAGGCCCTGAGATCAAGCCCCAGTAGTAGCAAACACATAATCCCCCCTCACTTTATACTATTAATATACACTAATGAAATAATTTTATTTTGAATTTTATGTTAAAAACAAGAATGCTAAGTGAAGAGCATAAGCAGTCACATGGAATAATGTAATACCACCCAGTATGACAAGAAAGCGCTTAATTTATCCAGCAGATATTCATGGAGAATACACTAGGAGATACCATTTTTTGAGTGTGTGGAAAAAACTATGATGAGAAAAACTATGATCATACAAAATAACCATAGCTCCTGGCTAAAGCAAAAGAGGCTGGAGATGTGACTCAAGGGGGAGAGGACTTACCTAGCAGGCACCCAGCCCTGTTTTCAAGACTATATGCCACCAAAACCAGGAAGAGGACATAGAAATGAATGTTGAAATAATGATGTAATATAACCTTCCTTGTGTTAGAATTGTGCTTTACTTCTAAAGAGCAGGATTCAAAGTGATTTTACCATAAAGAAATGACAAATGTTTGAGAAGATAGCCATTCCCCATTGTGCACACACAGAATACATGTTTTTAAAAGTCATATGATAACCCATAACTATTTACAAATTGCTTTCCATAGGCCACTTGAGAATTCTTTTAAAATTAAAACAAAATACCTTTTACATATAGAAAACATATCAAGACATATATCATAAAGTAGTATTAGTAGTCATCCTTGGGTGATGCAATTGTGGATATGATTGTCTTTATTATACTTTATTTAAGTTTATTGACCTCTATAAATGATGGAATGTGCATTACAAATATAAAATCATGTAGATAAATCCCAGGACAAGTAAGGAAAAAGAATGACTGACTACTAAGTAAAAGTGCTGGTAGATTTATGACTAGACAGATAGAGCTGAAGAAGAAATGCCAATTTGCAAAGCAAAAAGCTTTGCCCAGGAAGGTGACTTAGCAAGGAAATCCAGGAAGACCAGGTTTGAAATAACAGGCTTTCCTCTGACTACCTTACTACCCACCTCTCTTCAATTAGACTAGGAACTCAGTCAGAATGAATAAAAGAACCATGAACTGAAACCTGCCACATTGAGCCCTAAGACAGTCTTGGAAGTCCTGCCAAAGTAGGGATGACACAGTAGAATTTCAACTAGTCCAGTACAGGGAGCCCTAAGGACAGAACTAAAGTCTCAGCCACACAGAAACGACATTACTGGCCACCA
>NC_063188.1:70292136-70424105 GCF_023159225.1 Perognathus longimembris pacificus | reverse complement strand
GGGTGGTATGGCCATAGACGCTCTAAGTGTGTCTGCTTCCGAAGAGAGCTGTGCACTAAACTCATCTGGTAGCAGCATATAAGGTAATTGTGATACTGAAAAATAATTGGATAATTTAAAGGTAAGTCAGCTGAGGAGGGTAGAAAAGGAAGCATCTAATATGAAACAGAGGTATGATTTCTGGGTGACAGTAGCACTAAAAGAAACAAAGATGCTGGAACTTTTAGTGTTTGAAAAGGCAAAATCCTACTTCAATATTGTGAAATCACAATATTCATAAGAACAATTATAATACACACACAAATAAATGGATTACAGAGTGATATGCTTTAGGAGAGAAGTTCAACAGCTTAGCTCTTTAAAAGCAATGAACTTTTTAGCAAAATGAATACCAGGAATCTGAAACATATTCTATAGGATGGGGAGTAATGAAAGGCAGGGACAGGAATGGAGGGAGATACAGTGAGCAAATATAGATACTCTATTCAATGCACATTATGTAAAAATTTAACTATGTAACTTGACGGTAGGGATGTAATGGGGAAAGAATACTGGAAATGGTAGCATTGATCACGACCCACTGCACTCATAACTTAACTCCTGGAATTAGACCACTGTGTACAACTACTTAATAAAAACAAAAATAATTTCAGGGCTGGGAAGTAGCTTAGTGGCAGTGCTTGTCTACCAAGTACAATATCCTGGGTTCAATCCTCAGTATCAGAAAAGAAAAGATAGAAAAATACAGTTAAAACAATTTTTAAAAGAACAAGCATTAACAACTAACCTCTAATGAAAAATATTCATGCACCAGATGCTTAATTTAAAAGAAAACCAATGAGCTTTCCACAACATTTTGATGAAGCCCAGGCTTACTGGGACTTTTATTTGTTCGAAGGCAAGACTAGGAAACTTCACCCTTTCTTTTTATTCAACTTCTCTATACAGACAGTGAGGTACCCAGGGTAGATGCTATTCAATTTCATTGTCATGGCTTTGTCATTCTGGCCAGCGTTGAAGGCTGCACAGATTCAATTCTAGTTCTAATCATATTTCACCATTTCCTTCAGAAATGCCTCCCACTTCAAATTAGTGGGGAAAGTACTACAGGAAGAAAACAGGCACTTGTGGCCTATCTAGTGGCCACCGGGGCAGTCTGGAGCCTCTGGGAGCTCTTGCTCACCTGGCACAGCTCATAAAAGGAGGGAATCTTTTCTCCCATGTGGGCCAGTGAACATCAACCTATCTGAGCTGATGTGGAGGATGCCGGTTTTGCCACAATCAGCTATGTTAATGAATTCTACACCAAATGATAAAAGAAGGAGTCAGTTGCACAAGAACTACCCTAGAGGTCATCTTACCTGGCAGAACTTGAAGTTCAGCAAGGTGCAACTTAGTATCCCCCTGGAAAACAAAACATACTGTTGATGCCAGGCCAGCGAACGAAAAACCCTTGGAAGCTCGCAGCACCTGCCATCAGTGCTCGTTTAGGAAACTGGGGCCCGGGACTAACGGAGACCTAGAATCCATCCATTCCCCACGAATGTACAGACTTTTGGATACACAGCAAATCACCAAAAGCAAGGTTCTGCAGAGAAGTTTGCGCACAGTCTGGGCTGAAGAAAGGATGGAGTCTAATTTAAAAGGGATGACTGGAAGAGATAAAGATGACTAGAATCAAGTTCCAGAATCATCCCTGAGGACCGTTCTCAGGCTCACTTCACTCTCTGTCCCCTTCAAGTCCTCCCTCCCTGCCACAGCCTTCCCAGCTCACCCTTGAAATCAAACAGGAAAACTTGGTTCAAAATCTTTGCCTCAAACTTCATGGCCGCGTCTCCCAAGGATCCCGATGCTGTGGCTTCACTCGGGGTCTGCCAAGTAATCATTAAGGAAAGTCCCTCCTCCTCTACCTTCCCCTTCCCCCAGGGAAAGATGACCAACAGCAAGAAATCTTCTTCCTGCTGAGCACTGGTGGCTCACGCCTGGAATCCTAGCTGATCAAGAGACTGAGATCTGATTATAATGGTTGGAAGCCAGGCAGGGTAGCAAACACCATGAGACTCTTATCTCAAATTAACTACCAAGAAAGCTGCAAGTAAAAATATGACTCTAGTGGCAGAGAGCTGGCCTTCAACATAAAAGCTTAGGGACAGTACCCAGGCCCAGGAGGAATCCATGAGTAGTACCTAATGTAGTGTGCTGTCAATCAAATTTCAGGCTATCTTCTTACTAAGCAATTACTCTACTACTAAGCAATGTCTCCAAGGACTAGTGTTAAAATTTCTATGCAAATATGAGTCTGACACATTGTCTTTAACTTGACAAATAGAATGAATATACTCATTGGTAAATCTCATTGTGAAATACAAAAACTGAAAATTTCCAGTTTTAACATGAAAGTAAATTGTAATCTACTCTGCCATAAGCAACATATATCTGTCTAAGCAACACATATCACTTTCAAATATTGTGCTTTCATTCATAAATTAATTCTGAAATACTATCCACTACAAAATAAAGTAATTCCTATATAGTAGATGAATATACTTCATTAATATATCTAAATAAATTTTAATTAAACAAAGTTTCATTAAAACTTCTCTTTGAACTGACACCATGGATTGTAACTGTAATTCTAGGTACTCAGGATGCTGAAATCTGAGGATTATGGTTCAAAGCCAGCCCAGGAAGGAAAGTCTATGAGATTCCTATCTCCACCAAAAAGGTGGAAGAGGATCGTAGAGTGCTACCTTTGAGCACAAAAGCTCAGGGACAGCACCTAGGCCATGAGTTCAAGCCCCGGGACTGGCACCAAAAGAAAAAAAATTGTTTTGATTTTTTTTACTGTAAATTACTTACTTTTATCCAATATAAAATTTTAAAGTATTTTAAAATATCCTAACATGAGATGTTTGGTTACACTGTACATTTTATATTAGTAAAGATCAAATAATGGAGGAATTTGATGAAATGGATATAAAGTAAGGTTGGCTATTGTGAACAGGTTAAAAAGAGCCTTGCAAATGCTTCTGTGGTACATGATTACATTCCCTGGGATGAGTGTCCATTATTTCTTCATTGTATGGAAGTATTATTTTTAAATTTAGAGAATCTTTGTACCTACTTCCATGTCCGATGCAATATATTACATTCCCACCAGCAGTTTATAATGTCTTCATGACAGTGCAGTGATCATCTGATTTTGTTTCTGCTCTTGGAAAGAAAGCTATTGTAACAAGTATAAGAGATATGTTCATTTATATTCTTGCTGCAAGACAATCTAATTGAAAGGAAATGCAATCACCACATCCTTTTGAACTTTTGTTTGTAGCTAATAATATTGTTTCCTGCATATATTTGTCATCCATTTGTACTTTTTAATATTTGTCTTATCGGTACCTCTGCCAATTTATTGATTGGATTTAGATTCCATGGGAGTTGAATGTTTTCTTTTCATGTGCCAATCCTGGCACTTAAACTCAGGGCTTGAGTAAGAAACTTAGCAAGTAAGAAGAACAAATTGAGAAAACATAAAATAGGTAACCTTTAATGATCAAAAATGTGCAGAAGGAAGTTAGAGCTAAAATACACTGGTATATGATAAAGCATACTCGCACTGAGCCCAAAAGAGGGTAGTTTTAGGGGAGAAATACCAAGGCACAATGCTCATATGCCTCTTTATATTTATGTAAAATAATATATGTATCAAAATCAACTCCAAGACATAGAAACAAGAGGTTTCTTTTGTTGTTATTATTTCTGTTTTCTTTCTGTTTAGTTTATACACTTTTCTATCTTTGGAAGGTAAGGGAGCACACAACTCGAGGAGAAAAGGGTGAAAAAGTACAGCAGTGGTGCTCACTGGACACTGTTAAAAGTGATTTATACAACTCATTGGATGGGGACAGGAGTGAGGGTCCAGGAGAGAGTGAGGGAAGGTATGATACTGTACTGAAGGAAATGTACTCACTACCTGACTCATGTAATTGCAATCCCTCTGTAGCCTCTGTCTACAAGCTCTACCTCCTTGGGAGTTTCTAAAAGCCATTGGATCTCTGACAAGCAATCTCACTGAGCCATAGATGCAGGATATAGGAATTGGCCCATGAACCTTCTGGAAATGTTTGCATATTTGAAATTTCCGTGTGATTAAAAATAGCAATTGTACTAGCAGTAGTTATTGAATTAGTAGAAGAAAAAAAAAACCACTTGGTATTTATGATGTACTAGGCATTGTTCTAAGTGCTTTTGCAATCTGTTGCCAGATGAGAAGCTCCAAGGCCAGAGTGATGAATCTCCTGGTTAAAATTCCTGCAGCCATGAGGGAGTATTCACAGAGCCCAGGAGAGGAAGGATGACAATGTTGGCTCTAAAGATTAGGAGCCATACTTTAGAGAGAAGGCCTCCCCAAAGTGCACAAAGCCAAAACTGAGTTTGAGTGCACAGGCAGGTGTGACTCCTGAGTCCCAGCTCCTCTACAATATCAAGCAGGTGCAGGGCCCTATCTGCACGTCTGCCAAATGTGTCAGACAGTGTGTGACAGAGTAGGGGTGAGGCTGATAGCATCACTGAGAAAGATGTAAATGGATGAGTTCTGCCATGGTGTGGTTCTAGAATGTCTCTCAGTAGTCCATATATCAAGGTCTTAGTCCAAGCTTGGCAATTTTTAGAGGCTATGGAACTTTCAACAGATGGTGCCAACTTGGAGGCCATCTTTTCATTTGGGTGTGTCCTTGAAAGGATTGTAGCATTCTCTCTCTTTGTTTCTCTCTCTCTTTGTCTCTCTCTCTTTGTTTCTCTCTCGTTGTTTCTCTCTCTTTGTTTCTCTCTCTTTGTTTCTCTCTCTCTCTCTCTCTCTTTCATAGTTCCTGAATTCAGGAACTCTGGTTTGCTAAACAGTTGCTCATGAACTTGATCCATAGTATTAGCTTTTGTTATTTAGAATTGACTTTAGTTATTTTAGATTATGAGTTGAATTTATGTCCAGGCTAGACTGGACCATGATCCTGTTCTCAAATTGGGTATCCTGGTTTCTAAAGAACCAGTTGAGGCCATAATGATGGCAGTTTGGGGAGGGCTGGGGTGAGAGCCAGAGGGAGACAATGGAGAGTCCAAAGTGATAGTTGAGGTAGGGCAAACATGTTATTGGGTCCCCATACTGGCAAAAGCAATGAGAGCCCCACCTCTTCTCCCCAAAGTCTCACCTAGTGGGAGAGTCTTCCAACACTGTACACACTTCGTTTTCATCTCTCCAAGAGCAGGCACCAAACTTTCCCCATCTCTGTCCTCTGAGTATCTGACATTGTGTTTGCCAAATGAATAACTGATACACCTCAAACCTGAGTTTACCTAGTATCTGGGAACCACAGAGAGCTGAGTGTAAATGCTGTAGTGGATCTCAGGGTAAACACAGAGGGGCTTTGGAGGAGATTTATTTGTGCTGTTTTGTAAAAGGATGGCTTAGCAAGTTAATGATTTGGAGTAAGAACTCTGTCTGCACTTACTCCAGGGACTCAGTACTTCTTACATGGTCCTCCCCCAGGGCACCCTCATTGAGATGAGTTCAAGTCTTACTCACTCCATGGCTCATCTGATCCCTTCACCCAGCATGTCTTCTGACTTCCAATTTCCTCTTGTGCCATTGACTTTTGCTCTGGGAGCAGAAGGACCATACTTTTTATTAAGTTTAATTTACCATAAGGCCTTGTGCTCCCTGTGAATTGTGCCATAATCGTCAATGAATAATTACCAGCTTTAGCCAGGTTAGGTTTCAGTTCTGCTGAGTAACTAGGAAACCAACTAATAACAGGAAAGACAAAATGTAAGGAACTCTAATGTTTCCCGAGACCCAAGAACAGTCATGTCATGTTGCCCTAAGAAAACAATTGTCCAGCAAAGAGGTGGGTGGGCCCCTGGTTGGACCAGGCCAGGGACTGCTGGGCAAGCCCAGAGCTGCCTCCTGGAGAGGAAAATCAGGAAGACAAATGGATGTGGTGGGGGTCAGGAGTCTAGGCTCCTGGCTGTTTCTGGCCAACAGGCCCAGTTCACTTGGAGAGGCCTCTGGAAACTAGCTCTGTCCCTGGAAGCTGCTAACTGCTCTCATTCATCTAGTCATTCATCCAGATGTCAGAGAAAAAGGGGTGTGTGTGTGTGTGTGTGTGTGTGTGTGTGTGTGTGTGTGTGTTTCAATTATCTGATAGATTATCTCAAGTTATTCATAAACTACCATCAGAGGAGCTAGGTACTGGTGACTCAATCCTGCAATCCTAGCTACTCAGAAGGTTGAAATCTAAAGGTCCCAGTTCAAAACCAGTCCGGGTAAAAAAGTCTGTGAGACTCTTATCTCCAGTTAACTAGCAAAGAGCTAGAAGTATGAGGCCCTGAGTTCAAGCCCTAACACTATTGCCAACATAACACACACACACACACACACACACACACACACACACACACACACACTCCAAGAACTTGGGAAAGAAAGTATTCATATGTAATTTTTACTTCTTTTATATGCTCAAGCTTGCTGAATAACTCTTCACAAATGTGGAGACTGTCTAACCAAAGTCTAATGGCAAAGGCTCTATAATTCTCTAATGAGGCCCTGGGGCCAGAGCAGAGGGAGGGTCCTCTGTCTTCCAGCTCATAACTGATAACCTCTCTCTCTCTCTGCTCCTATAGGCTAGAAACCACTTGGCCTGTGCCAGCGCTGCTAGGATAGGTTACTTGATGCAAGGATGTGAACCTCCGTGCTGACTTAGGGGCTGATAGGATAGGAGGAGTCTACAACTCTGCTTTGCAATGCATGGTTCTCTTCCCAGCATCAAGGGGGCCAAGGTGGTGGGAGAGGGGGAGGGGCTGTATTAAATGAACTTACAGTCCAGACAGAGTGAATACTTTCTGCTATGGTTTTAAAATAAAGAAAGAAAGAAGTTCGATATCTCCATTCTAACATACTCTGGATCTGCATTCCATTTATGGAGTGATTTCTTGACCCATGTTCTGCATAAATAAAAAATGAAGAAATGAAGAAAAAAGCAAGAAGGACTTATGGAGGAGGGCACTCAGCTCAGGTATGATACAAAGGAGTGGGTTTCACATTGAAGGAGGATTGTAAGATCTGCTGGGAACAGGTCTGGGGGACACACATAAGAATGAAGCCAGGAGGCTATCAAAATGTGAATCAGGGGTCTAGTGAGAGGTCTGAGCTCTCTTGGAAGCCACAAAGCATTGAGGGGCTCAGCCAAGGATCCTTGGACAGGACACCTTAGCCCCACTATGGCCAGAAGAGTTGAGTGGAGCTGCCAATAGTATCTGGGGAATCCTTCCAGTGTTTAATAGGGAGCCCATCAGAAGTATTCTGAGATAAGGCTGCATCCTTAGACCAGATCCTCTCTCTTGGGCAATTCTGTGGCATGACCTCACTCAGTATAGACCTAATGGTCAGGGTAAGCACCCACCTGGAGGGAGAATGTCCATCTTAAGGCCCTTCTGACAGGGAACAGGCTGCCCTTGATGGGGCCACCTCCCTATGGCAGGTCACAATCGCAACCAAGGAACACTTTCTCTCTGCCAGCACCATTTTCCCACCAGCCTGAGTCTGTAGACCCTAATTGAACCACTTTCCCTTTCTTGGCTTTGCCGATGCCTGACCTTCTTCCTCACTTCTCACCTCAACCTTCCTCGTGCCAAGTTCCCAGAACTCCAAATGCCTTCTAGTATGGAGTAGGAGATCAATACATTCTTTTTTACTAATGGAATGTTTTGATGCTTAGTTCATTCAACCATGGTACTTGGTATACCTGGTGTCCTGCATCTGCCAGGCTTTGTTCAGTGTAGAAAATTAGATAGATAGGAGCTGTTGAAGTTGTTTTAAGAAGGGGAAGTGGAAATGAGGGAAAATGAGTCAGAACATAGGTCTTATCAGAAGACATTGTGCTCATATGGCAATCTCATGTGCAACCCCCTCATATAAACAATATATACTAATAAAAAGACACACTGAATCAAAATTATCACTGAAAACTATATATTCCTTCAAGTAGTAAAGATGTGTCTACTTAAGCCCAACAACAAATACAGAATATCTTAAGTAGAAAATAGAGTAAAATAGAAAATATTGTAATAAATGCTCACAAAACAGAACCTATCAGTTCTAAACATGAAATACAAAATAGTCCTGCTCTTATGCACATTGCTATGGAGCTTTTGTGATCTTCTCCTAAAAATGGTGCTTATCAAAATTAACTCTAAGAAAAATGGAAAAAAGACATTTTTATTGTACTCCTTGTGGTTCTTTTTTTTTTCTGTTTTCCCTCCTTTGTCACTGTTTTTTATTTCTGCACCCTTTGTCTTGTATGTAAATTTATCTGATTTGGGGAAGAAATGGGGAAGCATAGAAATAGTGGGACAAAGTGTAAACTAATTTAACAGTGATACCCACTACACACTACGTTGGAAATGAACTATACAACTTAGAGGGGAAGGGGACCAGGAGGGAAAACCTGGGAAAAAAATGAGGGAGGGTGACACTGTTCAAAAAGTTTACTCATTACCTCACTTATGTAACTGTAACCCCTCTGTACATCACCTTTACAATCAATTTTTAAAGGAAATAGTACTATTCACAATAGCACTGAAAACATGCAATACACAGGAATAACCTGCCAGTGAGAACCACAGGAGAAGTGAAACTGAGCCATCTAAGAGGTAACTTGGAAAAAATGGAGACACTAGTTGCTTATTGGACACGTGGGTGTTCAAGTTTGAACTTCTAATCAAGTGCCTTGCTAAGAATTGGAAGTGAAGGAAAACTTTGTATTGGACACTACAGGTTTAACAGTGCAGCACCAGACTTCTTTCGCACTGCTGGGTGGGGGAATGGAAGGTGGAGTGTTAATAGCTGTTTTCACTGCCCCTTTTCAGGCAGGAACTGTCTGGTCAGACATGTTCTGGGTGGACTGGGGCTCCTTGGTGGCCTCCTTCCTGTGATCGCCACTCTCGACCTCCTAGATGACCATGCTGCTCACGCACGGACAGGTGGTCGCCATATATCTGGGGATTGGACACGACCCCGTGGAAACCCACCTGCTGCAGAAGCCGTGCAGCACGGGGTGCGTGGTGGGCGAGTAAGTGACCATACTCTCCTTGCCCGGCAGCAGCGTGAAGCCAGAGGCCAGGACAAGGAAGTGGCAGTGCTGCTTCTTTTGGCACAGCTGGCATTGGCCCTCCATGACTCGCAGATCCGCAGGGGCTCAGGCTGCAAAGTGGATCGCCTGCTGAGGCCCCCCCCCGGTGTGGTAAACCAGGCTTGGGAACTCGAAGATGTCTAACAGGAACTTGGAGGCGCCCTTGCAGCCAAGGCCCCTCAGCTTCCGGAACGCCTTCCCCCCACCCACCCCCACCCCACGCCCCGCGCACGCTCATGCTGCGCGCGCGGTTGCAACTCAGTCCGGAGACTCCACCATGGCCGATGGATCCAGCAATGGTCTGGGGAGCAGCAGGTATTTGGCACGCACCTCCCGGACCCGGGAATTGCTCAACCAGCGTTTCTGCCGCATCCTTCCCCACCACCAACGACAGATTGCCGCTGGCTTCCCCACTGCTTGGCTCCAGAAGCCGACTTGGGCTGGTGAGTACACCGGTGCTGGTGACCTTGATCGCTTCACCGAGGCAGGCCGCCACAGCTCGTCGTCACCGTGTCCATGGCGGCTGCAGCCTGCAAAGGCAATGTCCAAAGCCCCTAATATCCTGCTCAGTAGCTGAATAGACTACTGGTCAGCACTAGCAGGACTGACCACTTTTTCACTGTGATGTAGAGATCTTTCCCTTTACTGCATCAGAGTAGTCTGCACTTTCTGCAATATAGAGGGAAGGCAAGCTTTCGCTAAGCAAGATGCTACTGAGATAGGTGTTGTCGAGGTGTAGCTATAACAACCAAAAGCTTGTGGAGGAGCAGAGGAACTCAAACAGTGATGGAGGCCAGGAAACAATATGCCTACAGGAGAGTGTGTGAGGTCGGGTGTGGGTGTGTAATAATAACATCTCTATTATTATTTACTCTCATTTCTAGGTCTATACTTTGTAGTCACCAATTTTCACACTTATGGGTCATTTTTGTTTTTAGTATCTCTATTACTCGGTTCTAGCTTCTTTGTCTTTGTAGTATTCTCATGAATATGCCCAACATTTTGCAGGCTTTTTAAAAAATTATTTTTAGGTAATCGTACAAAGGGGTCACTATTCAACCCGCTGGATTATTGATTGATTGCCAGTCCTAGGGCTCAAACTCAGGGCCTGAGCATTGTCCCTTGGCTTCTTTTTCACTTGAGCCACAATGCCACTTCTGGATTTTTCTATATATGTGGTGCTGAGCAATCGAACCCAGGGCTTCATGTATACAAGGCAAGCACTCTATCACTAGGCCATATTCCAACCCGTTGGTCTATACTTCCAGTATATCTTAATCTATATAATCAGTTTCATCATTTTCCCCCATCTCTTTCAAAACAAAACCTCCCATACATTTTCCTAGTTTCATAAGATATGCACTGAATATCATGACTGCATTCTTTCTCCTCCTGCTTTTCTGTACTCTGGGCTAGAAATTTCAGGGGTGTTTCTCCTATCCTGTAGCCTGTCTCTGACTGAAATTCCAAAATTAATGCTTTTTTTTAACCCATCCTGAGAATTTTTTTCTTAGGTAAGACAGGAAGGCTAGAGGTGGCTGGGGTGGGCAGAATGCCTCTTATTGTACAAAATTTAAGGCACTGGCAAAGTCTTTTGCTCAGTAGACCAAATCTTTGTCTTGGATGACTTTGAGGGAAGAGCCTAAATTGTGTTATTGGTGTTTCATCATGTTAAGAAGTTAATTGCATATAGATCATATTCTGTTTAGTTTGGTTTCCCTGGATTATTGGTGTCAACTCAATAGAAAGTATTGAGTTTTTCCAGTTGAGTAGGAATTTTTCATATTCAAACAAAACATCCTATTCTGTTGAAACTATACTTTCAAAACAAACCTCTAAATTCTTCCACAATGTTTTATTTTAGAAGTCTGTTAATAAGGGGCTGGGGATATGGCCTAGTGGCAAGAGTGCCTGTCTCATATACATGAGGCCCTGGGTTCGATTCCCCAGCACCACATATACAGAAAATGGCCAGAAGTGGCACTGTGGCTCAAGTGGCAGAGTGCTAGCCTTGAGCAAAAAGAAGCCAGGGACAGTGCTCAGGCCCTGAGTCCAAGCCCCAGAACTGGCCAAAAAAATAAATAAATAAAAGAAGTCTGTTAATAAAAACCCAAGTTTACTTTTCTGTGGTTTTAAAATAATTACAGGAGAGGGAAATAAAACTCAAGATATTTCCCCACAGCATTAAATATCTTTATTTTATTTTATGAAATATTCATCGTAAGTATTTTATATTTGGAGATCTAGTTTCACCATTGTATCATTAAAACAAGATTGTTAAAAGCTCATACCTGTAATCCTAACTACTCAGGAGGCTGAAATCTGCAAATAACCATTTGAAACCAATCCTGGAAAGGAAAGTTCGCGGACTCAGCTCCAGTTAACCACACACACACAAAAGCTGGAAGTAGAGCTATGACTTAAGTAATAGAGCACTAGCTTTGAGCAAAAAGAAAGCCCAGGGACAGTGCACAGGCACTGAGTTCAAGCCCCAGGACTGGAACCACAACAACAGAAAAGGATTAAAAGCATAGAATCTAATTACATTTGGAGGGTTATTTTGAATTACAGATGTTAGTACTAGCTGCAGTACAGATTTATCCCTTAAAGAACATACAAAAAGTAGTTTAAAGAATTAGAAAATACTAAAATGTTTTCAACATAAATGAAGCAAAAGTGACTCATACATGAATTGAGTAGTGAAAAGTAATAAGCATCCTAGAAGAGAACTTTGTAAATGTTTTTTTGCAGTGCTAGGGATTGACTGATTGGCTGGGGGCATCATGCTTTCTAGGTTACTTGAGTTATGTCTCCAGTCCCTAAAGCTTAAAAAAATTATACAGGTAATAGAGAGTTATGTTTGTTTCCCAACATTTGATATGAAACAGTTGATAGGTTTCTTTGTCTTTTTTAGAGGCCTCAAATATCCTAGAAAAGTGTTTTGTCATGAGCTACATAGCCAGCCATTTCCCCCTCCTTGCTTTTAAGGAAGATTTCTTATTATAAGATTTTCAACTTTTTAAGTAATTATATACAAATATGTGTACATTCTGACCACAATGAAACAAGGGCCTCAGATGCTAGTTTAGTGTATACTTCTAGAAAGTTAATCCAAAAGCACTATTTACCTCTAAATGCAGTATGACACATTAAGTTGAACACTCCTCTTCCAGTTTTAGCAGGTTAGGGAGCATAATTAAGCACGACTAAAGCTCAGTGGATTCAGATATGCTCTGGTTGACTATTTTGTGCTAGAAGTATCAGTCTAGAGATCAAGGTATAGATGTGAGGATTTCAGAAAAACAAGAATTTGACACCAAGTAAATCAGTGGCTTGTTGAATTAAGATTTGAAAGGAACTGAGTCGCAGAAATGAACTATCCAGCACCTTGTTTCCTGACTCTCTACTGTGTGAGCTTGAGCACCCACAGGCATGTGTAGAGACTCAGTACAGCATTCAGGTGAGTGAGCCAGAGAATAATACACCTCAGCCTTGGGAATGAACTTAATTATTAGGCCTTCAGTGCTGCCTGGCTTGCCTTGGTGTCTACACTACATATACAAGTGATAAGAGAGAAGTTGTAAAACACTTTTGTGAAATACAAATGAAGTGAGAATTGTCAAGAAACCAGTGTGGTTTTGCTGGCTCGAATGTGTAGTGTTTTAAAACCTTGATTAATATATTTAATGATTTTTAGCCAGGTGCTGGTGACTCACATCTCTAATCATAGCTACTCTGGAGGCTAAGATCTGAAGACTGTTGTTTGAGACCAGGCCAGGCAGGAAAGACTGTGAAACTCTTATCTCCAGTTATTCACCAAAAATCCAGAAGTGGAGTTGTGGCTCAAGTGGTAGAGTGCTACCCTATATACAGACCCTAGAACAGCACCTTAAACAAATCCAATATGACTGAATGTCTAAAAAGTTTTTAGTGGCCATTTTCTTATACATATGGCACCAGCAACTCCTGAGCACAAAATATTTATTTTTTATTTTTAATGCATTTTATAGCTATTGTAAAGGTGATATACAGAGGGGTTTCAGTGATATAAGTCAGGTGAAGAGTACATTTCTCTTTAAACAATGTCACACCTTCCCATACTGTCTCCCAGTTTTTCCTCCTGTCTCCACAAGTTGTACAGCTCATTTTCAACATAGGGTCACTGCTGCATTTGTTCATCCTTTGTCCCAACATTTCTATGCCCCCTTACCTTCCTAAAGACAGATAAATTAATAAACAAGACAAAAGGAAAAGAAAACAAAAACATTTCCTGGCCTCCAATATGTCTTAGGTCTCAC
Organism: Perognathus longimembris pacificus; assembly: GCF_023159225.1. Classification (NCBI taxonomy): domain Eukaryota; kingdom Metazoa; phylum Chordata; class Mammalia; order Rodentia; family Heteromyidae; genus Perognathus; species Perognathus longimembris. The sequence goes on along the minus strand of NC_063188.1, from coordinate 70,410,622 downwards.
TCTGTGAATGCCTAGAGACTTATACAATTTAACATGTCTCAGTATGTATGTATGTATGTATGTATTATGTAATTGTATTTATAATTATGTATTATAATATAATGTATATTATATACTATATTGATATACTATATATTAACATAGTATAAATTATGTATTTTATATTATATATACATACATTACCATCCAGTGTGTTTGCTTGTAGATTTATGGTCACATTTTAGCTACTACAGATGAGGGAAACCATGTAACCTAGTTTTCTTTGGATCTGGCTTACTTCACTTAATATAATTTTTCCAAGTCTATTTCCTTACAAATAAGGCAATGCCATTCTTTCTGATGGATGAGTAGCGTTTCATTGTGTATATATACCACATTTTCTTGATCCATTCATACACTGAGGGGTGTCTGGGTTGATTCCCCATCTTATAAATATGATCGTGCCAGTAGGTTTAGTGTGGCTTTGTTTGTGTGGAATTAGATAAATACCTGGTGTGAGATTGCTGGGTCATAAGGGAGCTCTATGTTTAGTCTTTTTGGCAACCTCCATACTGCTTTCCTGAGTGGTTGAACAAATTTACATTCCCCCCAACAATGTAATAGAGTTCTCTTTTGGCCACATCCCTGCCAGAATTTGATATTGTTAGTTTTCTTGATAATGGCCATTCTAACTGGGGTCAGGTGGAATCTCAATGTTGTTGTTTTTTTTATTTCTTTTATGGCCAGAGATATTGAGTATTTTCTCATGTGCCGATTGACCATTCTTCTTCTTCTTCTGAGAAGTCTCTCTCTTTAAGTCTTAAGCCCATTTATTAATTGGATTGATGTTTCTTTGAGGGTTTATTTTTTAGAATTTAATGTTTTGAACTCTAAGTATCTTTTAGATATGAGGCCTTTGTCTGATGCATGGCTGGTAAAATTTTTCTCCCATTCTTTGGGCTTTCCACTTATCTTGCAAGCCTTATCCTTTGCCATGCAGAAACTCTTCCATTTGTTGCAATACCAGTTATCCAGCCTGTATTTGATTTGTTGTGATTTTGGATCTTTACTGAGGAGCACAAAATATTTAGTCTTGTGCCTTCCTGTGCTTCCTATCAGAGAACCAGAAGAGAGCAAGAGTTCTGTATTTAACACACTTGAGTGGTATGACTGGTATCATACCCCTCATGACTGTAAACATAGCTTTTGTACTATGTCAAATCTGTGTCAAACTTGTCTCAGTTGTGATTGGGAATAAGTCTGGTGTTTTGCTGTAAGTAATCATTATTTTTTTCAAATTTTTATTACCAAACTGATGTACAGAGAGGTTACAGTTTCATACTTTAGGCATTGGATACATTTCTTGTACTGTTTGTTACCTTATCCCTCATTCCCCCCTTCCTCCTCCCCCTTTCCCTTTCCCTCCATGAGGTGTTCAGTTCATTTACACCAAACAGTTTTGCAAGTATTGCTGTTGTATCGGTTTGTCATTTTATCCTTTGTCTCTCAATTTTGGTATTCCCTTTCCCTTCCCTAGTTCCAATACACATATATACAATATCCAGGGCACTAAAATCAATTACAGTGATATCAGGGGAAAAACCACGGGAAAGAAAGACAAAAGAAAAAGGGAATTACAATATTGTTCTTTTGTATGTGATTCTTTCAAAATGTTACAAAAGATTTGAATATTATTTGTGATACTCTCCACCAAGAAGAAACACCTTCCCATAGAAAATGCATTAAAAAGGAATATACATTGATTTTGTTAGTAAATCTCAGATTTAAAAGAATAAACTGTGATGAGATTATAAAATCAAAGAGACCTCAATTATATAACCTAATAGCATACCTCAAGCTCCTAGAAAGAGAATTGAACAAGCCAAACTTGTAGTATATAGAAAGAGACAATAAACATCAGGGCATAAATCAATGCATGACAAAAGGAGACTAAAGGCATGATAGTGTCATGAAGGAGTTGGTTCTTTCAAAAGATAAACAAGATTGACAGATCCTTAGACAAACTAACCAAAAGAAAGAAAAAGAAGACCCCCCCCCAAAAAAAGACCAAAATTTATGAAAAAAAAAAGGATATTACAGCAAATATCAATGAAATCCGTAGGATCCTAAGGGACATCTCCAAACCTTACATTCTAAGACCTGGAAAATTTAGGAAAAAAAAAGGATAAATTTCATGATGCAGTTGATTTATTGAAACTGAACAAAGAAAATACAAATAATGGTTATATAATGATGGATGAGATTGTAGCAGCAGCCATTAATAATCCAACAAAGCAAAGCCAACAACCCAACAAATTTACAGTTAAATTCTCAGGTCTTGAAAGAAGATCTACAACAGTGCTCCTCAAGCTATTCCCTAAAGGAAAAAGGGAAGGGATGTTTCCAAACTCATTCTACGAAGTCAATATCACCTTGACACCAAAAGAAGTTAAAGACACCTAAACAACAATAAAGAAAATTACAGACCAATTTCTTTGAAAAAAGGCACAAAAAATCAATGAAATATTTGTAATCTGAAAGCAACAGCACATTTAAAAAAATTATACATCATGATCAACTTGAGTTCAATCCAGGATGAGTCATTTCATCTATACAAACAAATAAATGTAAAATAGAATATTAGGGATGAAAATATTTACATGAGCATGTCAGTAGATGGACAAAAAGCATTTGACAAAATTTAACATCCTTTATGACAAAGATCCTAAAGGAACTAGTAGTGAAAGGAACTTAGCTCAATAAAATATAGTGTAATATGGAGGTCAGATCTGGTCAGCGCCTTCATTGGCCACATGGTGAGTTGTACTATCTGGCATCTTGTCTTGATGTGTGTGAGGATTCCTAGAGGAAGGGAAGTTTCATCCCTAGGTGATGTGTGTTCCTGAATCCCTAGCAAAAGGAGTGGGCACATGGTCCATAGGTTACTGAACCTGTCAGTCAAGTGCTTGGGACTGAGAGCTTCCTGTGACCCAGCCCCCAGACCTAACCCTATTTAGGGTCAAATCTGCTCAGGTGCCATTATACCATGCCACATGTCTCCATGTTCAAATCCTGTGTCCTGTCTCCTGGCTTGTCTCCGGTCACCAGGGCATCCTAAGTCAGCTCTCCAAAGGAGCTGGATTGGTTTGTTGGTATAGTTTTTGTTCTTTCTTCCCTCTATGGCCTGTTACCTGCTAGTGTTAAGTGTATTTCTGGGCTGCAGGCCTTTGTAACAACTGTCTGCCTGCAGACTGCTAATGATCTAACAAAAACTCCAAGATTTGATTCTTCAATGTGTGGCTTCTCGTATAATTTACTATATAACAATAGGACATATATGTGAACTATATCACTAACATTGAATTAACTGGGACACACAGAAAAACACTTTCTAGAATGAGACAAGGGTGTCCATTATCTCTACTCATTCAATATAATACTTGAATTCTTACCCATAGCAATAAGTCAAGAGAAAGAAAGAAAAGGGATACAAATAGGAACAGGAAATAAAAATATCCCCATTTGTAGATGAGATGATCTTATATTTAAGACCCTAAATGCTTCACCAGAAAATACTTAACATCTCATAAACACTTTTGGTTCAAGATACAAAGCCACATGAAATGCAGAAATCCTATACACCAGTAGTGAACAGGTTGAAAAAGAAATCAGGAAAACATTCCCATTCACAATAACCTCAAAAACAAAACAATGGTTTTCTTTTTGTAGTAAGACTCATTCTGCTTGGGAAATAAAATCAAGGGTTGACTACCAAGGTTGTGTAAAAGGAAAATGCTTCTTTACATCATAGGAAACAAATGATCAAAGTGAGAGACAGCCTACAAAATAGTAGGAAACCCTTGTCAACAATTCATCAGACAAGGAAGTGATCAATATCTAGAATATATTAAGATCTAAACAATAATAATAAACATCAAAAGAAGTAATTAAATCAATAGAAAAAAAGGAAATTTAAGTTAAAAATACAAATTGCTAATACATGAGGAGATATTAAACATCCTCAGCCTTAAACAAATGCTAGTATCAACATCCATCAGTGATACTTAAAAAATAATTTAAAAATACTTTTATGACAGTCCTAGGGCTTGAACTCAGAGCCTGTGTGTGGTTCCTGAGTTTTTTGTTTGTCAAAGATAGCACTCTACCACTAGAACCATAGCTCTATTTCTGGCTTTTTTTGGTGGTTAATTGGACATAAGAGTCTCAAGAACTTTCCTGCCTGTGCTGGCTTTGAATCGTGATCCTCAGTGATCAGCCTCCTGAGTAGCTAGGAATAGAGTGAGCCACCGTTACCTAACTTTTGTACGTGTGTGTCAGTCCTGGCTCATGAACTCAGAGCCTGGGCACTGTCCCTGAGCTGAAACTCAGGTTCTGGATGCTGTCCTCAAGCTTTTTTGCTCAAGGCTACCACTTTATCACTTGAGCCACAGCTCCACTTACAGCTTTTTGGTTTGGTAGTTAATAGAAGATAAGTTGCACAGACTTTCCTGCCTTAACTGGCTTCAAAATGTGATCCTCAGATCTCAGCCTCCTGCATAGCTAGGATTACAGTTGTGGGTCATCAGCATCTGGCTAAAATAATATTTTAATGTTTTAAATAAAAGATCCCTATTGAGATTTCATCTCACTTCAGTCAGACTGGTGGGGGGGGGGGGTAGGGAAGCTGACCAGAATATGAAACCCTCATAGAGCAGACACTATAGAATCAGTACAGAGGTTCCTCCCCTCCCCACAAAACATACACAGATAACTACCATATGGTCCTGTTTTACCACTATTGGGCATATACGGGAGAAGTGTAAAGTCAGCATGCATATGTGGGAATATCACGATAAAATCTATTCCTTTGTTGCCTGTAATCCTAACTCCTCAGAGGCTGAGATCTTAGGATCATAGTTTAAAGCCAGCTGATGCAGACAAATCTGATCTCCAATTAGCCAGCAAAAAACCAGAATTTGAGGTATGGCTCAAGTGGTAGAGCACCAACCTTGAGCAGAAAAAGCTAACCAAGAGCTGAAGGCCCTGAGATCAAGCCCCAGTAGTAGCAAACACATAATCCCCCCTCACTTTATACTATTAATATACACTAATGAAATAATTTTATTTTGAATTTTATGTTAAAAACAAGAATGCTAAGTGAAGAGCATAAGCAGTCACATGGAATAATGTAATACCACCCAGTATGACAAGAAAGCGCTTAATTTATCCAGCAGATATTCATGGAGAATACACTAGGAGATACCATTTTTTGAGTGTGTGGAAAAAACTATGATGAGAAAAACTATGATCATACAAAATAACCATAGCTCCTGGCTAAAGCAAAAGAGGCTGGAGATGTGACTCAAGGGGGAGAGGACTTACCTAGCAGGCACCCAGCCCTGTTTTCAAGACTATATGCCACCAAAACCAGGAAGAGGACATAGAAATGAATGTTGAAATAATGATGTAATATAACCTTCCTTGTGTTAGAATTGTGCTTTACTTCTAAAGAGCAGGATTCAAAGTGATTTTACCATAAAGAAATGACAAATGTTTGAGAAGATAGCCATTCCCCATTGTGCACACACAGAATACATGTTTTTAAAAGTCATATGATAACCCATAACTATTTACAAATTGCTTTCCATAGGCCACTTGAGAATTCTTTTAAAATTAAAACAAAATACCTTTTACATATAGAAAACATATCAAGACATATATCATAAAGTAGTATTAGTAGTCATCCTTGGGTGATGCAATTGTGGATATGATTGTCTTTATTATACTTTATTTAAGTTTATTGACCTCTATAAATGATGGAATGTGCATTACAAATATAAAATCATGTAGATAAATCCCAGGACAAGTAAGGAAAAAGAATGACTGACTACTAAGTAAAAGTGCTGGTAGATTTATGACTAGACAGATAGAGCTGAAGAAGAAATGCCAATTTGCAAAGCAAAAAGCTTTGCCCAGGAAGGTGACTTAGCAAGGAAATCCAGGAAGACCAGGTTTGAAATAACAGGCTTTCCTCTGACTACCTTACTACCCACCTCTCTTCAATTAGACTAGGAACTCAGTCAGAATGAATAAAAGAACCATGAACTGAAACCTGCCACATTGAGCCCTAAGACAGTCTTGGAAGTCCTGCCAAAGTAGGGATGACACAGTAGAATTTCAACTAGTCCAGTACAGGGAGCCCTAAGGACAGAACTAAAGTCTCAGCCACACAGAAACGACATTACTGGCCACCAAGACCTATTTGTGCAGATCTTTCTGCACTGTGTTCCTTTAACTCTCATCCTTTTTGGCTTGTATGACATTTATGAGCATGAATCTGGGTGCAAAGCAATCTATTTTTTTAACATGTAGTTTTTTTTCATCAGTGTATGAATATATGAAGTGTTTCTCTGGCTGCTAGATAGCAGTGCTACATGGGTTATTCTTTATGTTCTGAAAAACAGTGCATTGTAGTGTGTGTGTGTGTGTGTGTGTGTGTGTGTGTGTGTGTGTGTGTGTTTTAATGAGGAAGCCCTATTTCCTTCTCAGATTAACCAACTGTCCATTGAGAATACATAGTGCTTTTGAAGTGATGTTCTAGGATTGCTTTCTTTTTTTTTTTTTTTTTTTTAATTTTTTTTTTCTCAAATTTTTATTTTCAAACTGACCTACAGAGAGGTTACAGTATCATACGTTGGGCGTTGGATACATTTCTTGTACTGTTTGTTGCCTTGTCCCTCATGCCCCCCTCCCTCCCCCCCTTCCCTCCCCCCCGCCCAGTTGTTCAGTTCACTTACACCAAACAGTTTTGCAAGTATTGCTTTTGTAGTTATTTCTCTTTTTTTACCCCGTGTCTCTCGAATTTGGTATTCCCTTTGAATTTCCTACTTCCAATACCAGTAAACACGGTTTCCAATATACTCAGATAAGATTACAGAGATAGTGTAGGTACAAACATAGGAAGGTGATACAAAACATCATCAATAATAGAAACTACACATACTCATAGGACGTTGAAAGTAGTTATAACTGTGATATATCACTTGTTTCCATATCATGGAGTTCATTTCACTTAGCATCATCTTATGTGTTCCTAAGGGTATAGCTATTGGGCCTTGTGATGCTCTGCTATGGCTTGCCTAAACCTGTACTAATTATTCCCAATAAGGGAGGCCATAGAGTCCATGTTTCTTTGGGTCTGGCTCACTTCACTTAGTATAACTTTTTCCAAGTCCTTCCATTTCCTTACAAATGGAACAATGTCGTTCTTTCTGATAGAGGCATAAAATTCCATTGTGTAAATGTACCACATTTTCCTGATCCATTCATCTATGGAGGGGCATCTGGGTTGGTTCCAGCTTCTCGCTATGACAAATTGTGCTGCGATGAACATTGTTGTGCTGGTGGCATTACTGTGATTTTGTTTGTGGTCTTTTGGATAGATACCCAACAGTGGGGCTGCTGGGTCATAGGGGAGTTCTATATTGAGCCTTCTGAGGAATCTCCATACTGCTTGCCAGAGTGGCTGAACCAGTTTACATTCCCACCAACAATGAAGTAGGGTTCCCTTTTGGCCACATCCCCTCCAACAATTGTTATTATTAGTTTTCTTGATATATGACATTCTTGCTGGGGTGAGATGGAATCTCAAATTACCTTCTTCCAAAACAAAACTGCAAAGAACCAACAGCCCCCTCATCAAGTTGGCTAAAGACTTACAAAGAAACTTCTCTGATGAGGAAATGAGAATGGCCAATAGACATATGAAAAAATGCTCTACATCACTAGGATTGCTTTCTAACCATGAGTCTTTTACTTAGTTCCTGGCCATGGTAGCTTTACCATGATTACACGATTGTTTTTACTGATACTTCCAAAGTTGTCTGCAATAAGTACAGATTTTTAACCAAGGAAAATGGGTCTACAAAAGTCGTACAGCTGCAAGATATCTCTTAAGTTTCACATTCATGTTTCAGTACAACCTCCTATCCTCCAGCTCCTTCTTGCCCCAAATCCACAGCCTTCATCTTCCAAGAGGCCTCCACTTCACTGTCTACATCCACCATAATTCCGTTCTGTTCACTCTTGCTTACCCAGAGCTATGAATTCTCCCCGTCACACACACTCTGCCCCTTTCTCTCTCCTCCCCAACTTCCTGCCAACACTCCTTCAAAAGACCAATTCTATACCCTTGAAAGCCTGTTCTGTATGATGTTCTGACTGCTTATAAAACCCCTCCACAAGCAGACACTAAAAGGTTCCTTGATAGTCACGAATCATTCATTGGGAAACCCAAAGCAGTAAATTTTTTGGTTTCTGCTTAATGAACTTATCCAGAAAAGGAGAACATATTTCCAAAGAAAAGAATTCTCTTCTTCGAGCCCTTGGATGAGCAGAGCATCCAGAAGGAATTGGTTCTCAGTTGTGTCCTGTTACTTTCTCAAGAACCTCAGCAGCCAAGACATGTGACCATCTAGGGCTGTGGGAAAGTCCTGTGAGTCTCTGGCTGCTTGTGTTTTCTCCATGAATGATATTTTAAGTGGACAAGTGAGAAGCCACCTGCCAGTTGCCTGGAGATTAAGCAGGAATGAATGAAAAAGGAAGAGAGGTATGTATATGAGGGGGAGAGTTCATAGAACTTTGTTAGCTGGATAAGGAATGGTGGATGGTAAGGAACATTTTGTAGCCTGTGCAATGGAGACCTCCAGGCAGCTAAAAGCTGTGGATGCTGGGCTTTAGAGAGAAAGCCCGAGAGACAGGAGGTGGTGCTGTGAATAATGAGAGAGGGTAATAAAGAAAATTTTATCTCAGGTAGTTGTGATCAGGGTGACTCCTCTCAGAAGAGGAGAGGCTCCAAGGACAGCTCCTCATTCTCCTGGGCTCCTCATCTCCTGAGGGAGAGGGTAACAAGTATGACAAGAAATGTACTCACTACCTTATGTATGTAACTGTAACCCCTCTGTGCACATAGTCTAAGCACATGTGCCTGACTTGGAACTTTCCATCCCAGGAAGGAACAAGAAGTGGTCTATGCTGGGAATCTGTGGCTAACACCTGTAATCCTAGCTACTTAGGAGTCTGAGATCTGAGGGTTGTGGTTCAAAGCCAGTCTGGGCGAGAAAAGTCTTATGAGACTCCTATATCCAATTAATCACCAAAAAGCTGGAAGTAGAGCTGTGGTACAAATGGTAGATCACTAGCCTTGAGCAAAAAGCTCAGGAATAGCACCCAGACCCTGAGTTCAAACCCCAGGTTTGACATTTTAAAAAGTGATTTGTGTTTTCTTCTTTGTTCCTTGCCATGTGGGCCTTAGTCCCAGTTGCTTTCTATCCATAACTGCCTAACTGGGGTCACATACCCATCCCTCAATCTCCTCACTCAGATGTCACTCTAACTTCTGTTACAGGATAAAGGACAATGACCACTCTGGCCACTTCCTGCTGAAAGGGGCTGTTTGGGGCTCCACAGACATATCCATCTGATATTTAATGGAGTCTAGGTGGGAGGAGACAAGGTGAATAAGAGTTTTTAGAACACATTGTCCGTAAAGAATTGTAGGCATTCTGATACATAGAGGACCAAGGAATGGTAAAAGCCAGATAAAGAAGCTGTGACCTATAGAAGAGAGCAGGTACAAAGCCAGCTGCCCTGTACTCCAATCTGTTCTTTAAGGCATTTCAAAATGAAGATGTATTTTATCTTTCTGTGTGGTGTGTGTGTGTGTGTGTGTGTGTGTGTGTGTTGGTCCTGGGGCTTGAACTGGACCTGGGCACTGTCTTTGGGCTTCTTTGCTCATGGCTAGAAGCTCTATCAGTTGAGCCACAGATCCACTTCAGGCTTCTTTGGTACCTAATTGGAGATAAGAGTCTCAGGGACTTTCATGCCCAGGCTGGCTGGGCTGGCTTTAAACCACAATCCTCAGATTTCAGCCTCCTGAGTAACCAGAGTTATAAGCATGAACTCGTCAGGTTTTTTCCTTTGTAGATTTTCCTTTATTATGCCACCAGAATTGACATACATGAAGCTGTGAAAATGTCCAAGGCCCTATGATTTTGTAGCACCACGTTAGCCAGGAAGTTTAACTCTGCTTATTGAACCTTAATTACACATACCATGGCCCCTCAGGATTTTTGCACCATTATAGTTAGATTAAAAATGGGCCTAAAAGGGCTGGGAATATGGCCTAGTGGCAAGAGTGCTTGCCTCCTTCACATGAAGCTCAGTTCGATTCCCCAGCACCACATATATGGAAAATGGCCAGAAGGGGCACTGTGGCTCAGGTGGCAGAGTGCTAGCCTTGAGCGAGAAGAAGCCAGGGACGGTGTTCATGCCCTGAGTCCAAGGCCCAGGACTGGCCAAAAAAAAAAAAAAAAAAAAAAAAAAAAAAAAAAAAAAAAAAGGGCGGGGGGGCCTAAAAAGGTCCATTGCTAAAAGGCAAGGGTATTTTTACAAACCAAAAGAAGTGTATTCCTATCTCCCCTTTAAGGCCTTGTTCCTCCAGGATAGGGTTGTACTGTCCATAGCCATGCCAAGCCAAGTCACCTAGGTCTTCTGTAAGGAGACCTAAGTGGGGATTTAATCAGAGGAGGCCATGGTGGTGTTGTTATACTTTGTACCATCTGGGACACTAGCACAATCTTTTCATTTGACTCTTGAGGTTCATTTATCTTTCTATTTGTGGATGCCATGAAATTCTCCATTAATTTTTGCTTTGCCTCCTCACGCTCTAGAATAATTGACTGAAGAGATTCAAACTTTTCATTTATCATGTTTATCAGTAGACTTTTTAGAGCATTTTGGGGGTTCTCTTCTATGTCTTTGATTGACTGTTCTGCTTCCTGCTTGTTTTGAGTGGGGGATAAGACTTCATTGTTTGCCATCTTTCTTGTGTTCCTTCTGCCCATTTGGATTGGGAATGCCAGTCTACCAGTACCTGTGAGCACCGTTTAAGACCCAAAGCAGCCCTTACCAAGCACTTTTGTGTACATATTACAACTTCACAATTATATACAGATACCCTGTCTACCTGTCTATAAAATTGGATTTGGTGTTCCTAAAGAACACAATTTCAATATAACAACTGATCCTGGGCCCTGTATTCAGTAGTTACATATTAACTGTTACAACCCTATAAGCAATTCTTATTTTTATATTACGTTCTTTTAGGACTGGCTTTCTCTATGAACCCCTTTGATTCACTCGGATTAAGCAGGGATACCCTCTCTCCAATAACCAGGAGTCAATGGAAACTGGAGGTCCAGGCAGTAAGTCAGGAGGGTAAGTTGGAGGTAGTAAAGAGAATAGAGTAAAATGTATTGGGGAGGAGGGGTGGCGATTTTGGTTTAGTTTCAGTGGCGTGGAAATGTGGAGAAGAGTAGAATCAGTAAAAAGAACAAGGTTAAAATGATAGACAATGGAACCCTAGTGAACAGGATTGGAGCCCAGTAGAGTAGTGGAGGCACCTGTCGGGAGCCAAACTTGCAGCTAAATTCTTCCTGAGCTCTGGCTGTGTTTTCTAGGATGTGCAAGGACGTGGCTTAATGGAAAATTGGAAATGCTTTACTATGTCTGCCATGAGTCCATTCTTATGTTAACCAAACTCATCCTGTCTTAGCTACCATCAGGTATTGCTCTGGGGTCCATTCTTATGTTATCCAACCTCACCCTGTCCTAGCTATGTCGGGTTTTGCTAACTCCAAGCCTTTTTGTGTTCTGGAATTTTAAGCCTATGCAATTTCCTGGTTTTCAAACTGCACATATGCTGGAAGTTAAGAATAAACCTGGCTGCAGTCTTGAGTTACAATCTGATGCTGCAGACCACCCGTACCCCACCTTTGCCTCTTGTCTTTTTTCTCTTGTCTTGTATTTTTCCTTTTCTTTAATCCTCGCCCCCTCATTCAGGATTCCCTTTTCACTGCCGGTTGGCTCAGCAGAAGTGGCGCCCGAACAGGGACCTGTACACCTGGGACGACGGCAGAGGACCCCCGCTTAGGTAGGGACGTCCGATCACTTGGGAAGGAGAGCGGGAGAGAGAGATAGTCGGGAGTAAGAAATTATGGGACCAAGTATAGGCTGCATGCTATACGTGCAGGCCTCCAAAGGCATGCTTCATGCCGGGGCAGTGAAAGTTGGCCAAAGTCACTTAGAACGTTTCTTTTACTTTATTGAGGAAGCATGCCCCCAGTTCCCGGAGGAAGGAACCAATAACTTAGAAACTTGGCAGAAAATTGGAAAAAAGATTCAGGAACATTATGATGGCCCCGAGAAAACCCCAGTGGATGCTATTATTCTTTGGTATCTGGCCCAAGATTGCTTAGATCCTAGACATAAACAGATTAAATTCAATCAGTCGATTGGAGAAACTGAACAGGGATCTGATGAGTGTTGCCCAGCCCCAGGAGCGTATGGTGCTTCCTCGGAAGAGCTGAGAAAATTAACAAGATCTGAACCCAATGGGCTAGATATTAAGGAAGACTTAGATGGCTCAGACACTGAAGAAAAAATTATGCAATGAGCCCACTAAAGATAGATTGACCCATGTTGAGAATATGTTTAAATCAGTCATATCCCTGTTGTCACAGCTTCACCCAGAACAACAAACTCCTTTAAAGGTAGATACTGGTGAGCCCCCACCGACAGTCCTAGCAGATTTACAGCTCTCCTAGATGCAGGCTGCTCACAGAGGGGAGAGACCTGAGGCTGGGGAAATGCTAGCACCACCGAGGTAACTTCTCCTGACCAAGCGCTCTACTTCCATCCACAGATTTGAAACCCCAACCAGGGTGAGTGACCATTAGGCTGGAGCTTGGATTTTCCATAAAGCCCCTGGGCTACCTCAAGGGGATCAGCAATTGTGGGTGTTTGGAGTCAACTGATCTCTAGTTCAGCTCCGCTGGTCGCTCATCAAGTGGGGGACAGTCTAAAATGCTTCAGGAAAGATGCTTAAGTTTGAGCCCAATCCTACGTATTTGGAATATTTTGCTGGACTCACCTTACTTCTATGAGTGCTCAGACAGATGAAGTTCTCTCTGTCTCTTTTTCTGCCTCTCTCTAAACTCTGCCTGCCTGCCTGTGACATAGGATGGGCTGGTGCTAGCTTCCAAAGGTACCAATATTTGTTTAACATCTGCTTTGAAAGACTCAAAAAAAGAGAAAGGTTTTCTATTCTTGTTATTGATGTTAAGTTTGGAGACTCAGTTAAATTCTGCTTGTTTGGCTAAATCGTAAGTTTTCTCTAGCATTCAGCACCTGGTGGACGATAGGATTGGTTGGAGTGGAAGCCTGCCCATCCCACAGGTGACAGGCATGCCAAATTCCTGGAGGCAGGGCAGGGACTTGGGGTCTCCAGCTCCCGGTAACCCTGCCCCCATTCTGAACTCTGTAACTATGGCCTTGCATTTCAAAGGTGCCTTGCAATTCAAATGCTGGAAGATGAAAGTGTCTTTCTGTGAGCTTGCTGTCTGTGTTCATGTCCTGTCTCCCGTAAGCTCCCCATGGGAGCTAAACTGGTTTCTCAAAATGTGGCTTCTTGGATAATCTGAAAATTTTGGTTTGCTGAAAACGTTTTTTTCGTTTACTATCTAACCACGTGGTTCTAGAATATAGGCAAAATAATACCATTTGCCACTGGAATTCCAGAAAACTTACATGGCCAATTACACAACAATTCTAAGTGTGCCCCAAAGCTTGTGCACACTGTCTGTATGTGTATGTATGTCTGTCTATGTCTATCTGTTGGTAAAACTTAAAAACAAAACAAAAACAGGTTTTAAACCCAAACTGATCATGTTTGGGTGCAAGCAAATGTGTCTAAGAAAAACTCCAAAAGGTTCTAGTCAAGTGTACATCTAATCCTGACAATTCTTTGATATAGACTAAGATTTTGCTTCTCCATTTTTTTTCATTTCTTTTTTTCCCTATGCTCTCATAAACTCTTTAAGATCAAGGGACCAGAGTCGTTTTGGAACAACTTCACAAATATGACTATTAACCTAAATTTTCCTGACCCAAAATTAACATTTTGCTTTATAAGATGCAGGTTGACATGTGTGCTAGCTGAGTGGACCGTGGCAGTCTGTGGCCACAGGAAGCTGCCTCTGCCCACAGTCAGCTCCCAAACTGCCTGGTTTGCTCAGGCAATCTAGGAGTCCTGTAAGAATTTTGACAGGCTCAAGCTGTCAAAGGCTACTACCCTGGCTCTGCCTGCCCCCAAGATTAGAGTTGGGTTTATAGCAGGCCTATCATGACAGAGTTGCAACCGAGACTTATTCAAAGGTTAAAAGCATCAGAGTTGTGTTTGGTGACCACAGGGTTGCATTCGGGTAGCATTGGTATCTTCTCCGTCCATGACTCACAAACTGTCCTGGCTGCCACAGAGAGCAGACTTGGTTGGCCTTCAATCTGTGTGGATTTTGTGACTAGAAAGATGGCTAAAGGCCCAAGCCTTAATATGATTTGATTTAATGGCACATGGAAAATCTGTTTTAAAATGCCTTTAACCAGTCTGTGTAGAAATTTACAGGCAACCAGCAGGAGGTGTGACGCAGATGCAACTCACCTCTCCTGCTGGCCTGCTAATTTGGGATGGAAGACACAGCCACTTCAGATCCACTGAAGCTGAAACTTATTGTTATTCATTTGTTTTCTCTCTCACCTGCCAGTAAGGTAAGTTTAATATTTGAGGTCCATATTAACTTACTAGTCAGAAATTACAGATTAAGACTTCCCATTTGCATACTTTGCATAATTTTCAAAAATTTCTGGGAGTTATGAATTGGCCTCACCCTTATCTTAAATTATCCACAGCTGAATTAAAACCTTTATTTGATCTATTATAGGGGGACTCTGACCCTACATCTCCCAGACAAATGATAACTGAAGCAGCTAAAGCCTTAAGCAAAGTAAATTCTGCCATTTCTTCCCAACATGTAATTGATTACTCAGCCCTTTGGGAAGCATGTATTTTAACTACACCTCATTCTCCAACAGCGGTCTTCTGGCAGAAGGGACCCCTTTTATGGCTTTCCTTGCCTGCTACTCCTTCAAAAGTATTAACCCCCTATTATGAATTGGTAGCCACCTTAGTTCCATATGTGCCATGTGGAATCTTGTAAGTATCTTGGATGAGATCCACAGGTTATTTACATCCACTATACTTTACAACAGCAAGAATGGCTTTATATTCATTGTGATTTCTGGGCAATTGCTTGGGCCAATTTTATGGGCACAATTTCACATCATTATCTCTCCAACAAATTACTTCACTTTGCCTCTTACACCTTTATATTTCCTCAAGTTGTATCTCTATCACCTCTTTCTATGGCTGCCTTGGTGTTTAGCCCTTCAGATCATTGAAACTGTCCCTTTTCTTGGAATTACTCAAATTGACTTAGCAAAACAATCACATGCTGCCCACCATCAAAACAGCCGTGCCTTAGGTCAGCATTTTCATATCACATGTGAGGCGGCTCGTCAAATTGTAAAAACTTGTCCCAACTATACTACCTTTCTACCTGTGCCCTCCAATGGCATTAACCCTCGAGGCTTAGTGGCCAACCATGTTTGGCAAATGGATGTTACCCACATTCCCTCTTTTGGACGGCTCTGCTTTGTCCA
Organism: Perognathus longimembris pacificus; assembly: GCF_023159225.1. Taxonomy (NCBI): domain Eukaryota; kingdom Metazoa; phylum Chordata; class Mammalia; order Rodentia; family Heteromyidae; genus Perognathus; species Perognathus longimembris. The sequence goes on along the minus strand of NC_063188.1, from coordinate 70,395,028 downwards.
TGTTACCATAGACACTTACTCTAATTTTATTATGGCTACTCCTCTTAGCGGGGAAGCTAGCAAACATTGTATCTCCCATGCCTTATGCTGCTTTGCTACTATGGGACTTCCTAAACAAATTAAAACTGATAATGGTCCAGGGTATGTTGGAAGAGCTTTTCAAAGTTTTTGCAAATCTTACCAAATTGTTCACTCTACAGGAATTCCCTATAATCCTCAAGGTCAAGGAATTGTTGAACGGGCCAACGGTTTGTTAAAACACCAAATTTCCAAATTAAAAGGGGGGGATTATACCCCCTCTCTCCTGTTAATATTCTTTCTCATGCTTTATTCGTACTTAATTTTTTAAATTTGGACTGTAGTGGCCTCTCCGCAGTACATCGGTTCTGGGAAAAGAGAGAGCAAATAGCTCTTGCCCAAATTAAGTGGAAAGATCCTTTAACAGGTGCTTGGCACAGGCCTGATCCAGTATTGACATGGGGTTGATGACATGTCTGTGTTTTTTCACAGGATGAAAATGATGCCTGCTGGGCTACCTGAGCGTTGCGTTCAGATTGTGGAAACTCATCAGAATGGTACAAGCACTGACCCACTGGGCTTATGTGCCAGATCTACCGATTGTGCACCCTTCGACTTGGGAAGGAACTGAGGTGTTCGTCCACTTCAACAGATCAGCATACGGTACAGCTCCAGATTCTTTTGTCCAAAGCATTAAAATGGGAGACTTTGCAGCTTCTGGCATTGGAACCCCTTTATGTTTTACAACTGACTCCAACAGTTATATTCCAGGCCGTACTGTAATGCAATCCATAAATTATAGAATTTGGATTTCTGATAACAGTCAAGTATATAATATACGAATGACTTCATTGCCTACTGGGTTCCCTATACCTGCTAATTCTACATCATCCTTCATGATACCTCGCTGCATCAACTCTTCTCAAATTGTAGAATCCACAGGATAACTGCCCCCCATAAAGTGTAGACATGAACATCCTTTTATAACCAATATTTCAGGAACTAATTCTCAATTGATGGACTGGTTCGCAACCAATCTCACCAACAAGTACAACCCAGGTCTGTGGTGGATGAATGGACACCCTCAACATCATGTCTTGATGTTAGTGGCTGCCCTAAATAATATCTCCTGGCCCACTTCTTCTTCTTTAAAAAATATTATGAGTTGTGTAACACCTCCTTATGCCATTATGTATGGGCCTTTTAATATTTCTATAGGAGCCATGTATTTCAATGTTACTTGTACTAACTGTTCTTTTATAAATTGCTTGTATAGTGGTCTTACTGATTCTGTAATTGTTATTAAGCAGCCTCCATTTGTCATACTTCCTGTGAACATATCTGAAGCTTGGTATGAAGAAACAGGTATTCAAGTGTTAAAACATTTAAAAGAGCTCATGCGCCCTAGACGATTTGTAGGGTTATTGATAGCAGGCATTGTAGCCTTTATTTCCTTAGCTGCCTCTGCTGCAGCGGCTACTGTGGCTTTGACACGAAGTGTGCAAACAGCTCACTATGTTAATCAGCTTGCTCATAATACTACTCAAGCCCTGCACTTTCAAGGCAGGATTGATGATAAGGTAGAACAAAAATTAGAAGCATTGTATGAATCTGTGTTTTCTCTGGGAGAACAAATTCATTCTTTACAAACTTTGCAATGGGTGCGCTGTCATGCTGGGTTTGACTTTATCTGTGTGACCCTCCATAAATATAATGGGTCGAGCTATCCTTAGGAACAAGTTGTAGCACATCTAAATGGTATTTGGCACCATAATAATTTGTCCTTAGATCTCTTTCAACTCCATAGGCCAATAGCTGGACTAGAACAAGCTCCACCTCTGGACTCTGAAGTGGCAGAAACAGCAAAAGAACAGTTTGAACAACTTCAACAATATATCCCTTCCTTGACTAATGTTAAGAGGCTGCTTATGACATTGCTCTGCCCAGGGATACTTTTGCTGATGGTTTTCCTGTGCCTTCCTTGCATTGTATGCATATTGCAAAACTCTTTCATGAGTTTTGGCAGTCAGCTGCATAAGGTCAAGCTCCAAGTGAATGAATTTCCCCCCCCCCCCCGAGAGGAACTGCAGCCAGAGACGAGTTTGAGGGTGGGGCCAGCTTGATCGAACTAAGACAGGGCCTTCAGCTTTGCTCTGAAGAAGATCCCGAGGATGGGTAAGGCAGGCTGGGGTACCCACCTCACCTAAGACAGGCGGGTTCCCTTCTTTAAACAAAGACGAGGGAGATGTCAGGAGCCAAACTTGCAGCTAAATTCTTCCTGAACTCTGGCTGTGTTTTCAAGGACGTGCAAGAACATGGCTTAATGGAAAATCGGAAATGCTTTACTATGTCTGCCATGAGTCCATTCTTATGTTAACCAAACTCATCCTGTCTTAGCTATGTCAGGTTTTGCTAACTCCAAGCCTTTTTGTGTTCTGGAATTTTAGGCCTATGCAATTTCCTGGTTTTCAAACTGCACATATGCTGGAAGTTAAAAATAAACCTGGCTACAGTCTTGAGTTACAATCTGATGCTGCAGACCTCCCGTACCCCATCTTTGCCTCTTGTCTTTTTTCTCTTGTCTTGTATTTTTCCTTTTCTTTAATCCTCGCCCCCTCATTCAGGATTCCCTTTTCACTGCCGGCTGGCTCAGCAGAGGCACCCCTTTGTCAGTATCAGATCTGGCTGTGAAGATTTCAAGGCCACCGAGAACGGCCTGGGGCATGTGGTCCCTGCTCCCGAGTCAGGGATGTGACCCTGGCCGGTCAGTATACTTTTTACTTCCCCAAGAAATCCATCTTTTTACTTGAAAAAACATTTCAAGGCCAGAATATGCTGCCAGCCTGGCCATTTATACGGCATTAAGGATCTGAAATAAGCAGTAGTAAGCCCCAATGGAGCCTAATATTCAGGCCATGAACCATATATGGCTCCCACTGAGTAACAGCACTTCAGTTAACTGGCAAAGTGCCAGTCCTTGGCCTCATTCTCTCTATCTGCAAAGATAGGCTGGTATTGAAGATCACTGGGTTCCCAACATTATGTGTGTGGAGATAAACTTGGGCCAGTACTTCACTGTAGCTCTTGGGTATCATTTCTTTGAGAGACCTCTCATGATTCACTTCTCCTTTGTTAGTATCCTGATTTTCCATCACCTCAACTTCTTTGTAATATATGTTGACCTAGAAATCAGGACTATTGACCAACACATCCTCTTTTTTTCTCCCATGGTTAATTTACTTTTGACAGATAATAAAACTCAACTCTAGTCCTTTTTTCCTTTTTTTGCCTTTATGGAGATAAGACCAGATAAGCTGCCAGATCTTGCCTGACTACTAAGAAACCTTAATTATTGGATAGCATCCACCATAGGTTGGTATTCCTCAAGTGCCTGAAGCAAGCTTTGAGGCTGACATTCCTGAAGGCCTAATATTAGGCAGCCGAGGGAGGGTAGCCTCTATTTCTGTCCTCCAAGGACTCAGTGTGGTGGGATAGGCAGGTAGAACAGCCCTGAGACAGTACAGTAAAGGTTAGGGAGTCAGTCTGGGCTGTAGTTTCTGAAATAATCATGTTATCCCTCCAGGCTTATTTCCTCCACTGTCTTCCAGTGAATTGTGACCATATGTAAGGATACTTCACTATGATGCCTGTAATGTGCACATCATGGTGGAACTAGAATTTACTACAGTGATATGCATGGTCCATATATTGAGGGAACACCACTGAAAAGGAAGCTGGGCACCTCCTTGTTGGTGAAAAGTTCATCCCAGGAACATTTCAGAGGAAATGGGAAATGGGTAAACTTTGAAACTTAGGAAGGAATTTGCCTAGAGGAAAGGAATACCATGTAAAAAGGTGCTTTTGTGGAAAGAAAAAAGTTCAGTGTGTGCCAAGTCTTGCTATAGAAGTGCCCCCGACATCAGTGTTTGGGAGGTCACCAGTTGCAAATGGGGATGGGTGTTTGTGGAGGAGTGCAAGAAACATGAAACATAAGCAGAACATATGTAAATTTAGAGCTCTGTTTCAAACAGATGAATCTGGTTGGGACAAATATACTAGGTATTCAGAAAAAGCAGGATATGTTTTTACATCTCAGCTTAGTATCTTGGTGAATTTCTCACCATTTGTGTCTTAGTTTCCTCAAGGACAAGTGTAGCTTATCCTAGAGCCAGGAGAGTTCAAAGAGGCAAAACTTGGAAACATCTCATCTGTTTTGGGCAGAATCTAGGATCACAGTATTTCCTGGGCACATGTTGGAATCCACAGCCCTGCCACATCCTAGACTGCAAGATCAGAATATCTAGGTTGTTCTTGGGTCTTAGTGGTCAGCAAACTACTTCACTGGGCCTCAGGCCCTATTAGACATAACCAGAGTCATCTCTGTCCCCAGGAACTGTCTAAGCCCCAGTATACAGTAAGGTGCTGAGACTGTTTCTCTGCACATAATACATGTGCCCTGCAGTCATTTAATTGGAGTTGACTACAATCTAGCTGATCCAGGAAAGTGGTGCCCACTTCAGGAATCCTCAACCTCAGGACATCTTCTTCTCAGGCCTTGGCCAGGAATACATTGCAGCATCCTTAGTGAGAAAAGGAGGCAGCACTGAAGTCAGTATCTGGCCAGACTGACTTTGGGTCCATTTGGAACAGGGCACTTGCATGGGAGTTCTGGTGTGACATCTGAGTATCAGTCCAGCTTCTGCCACTGGTTTGCTAAATAAATTAGGCAAAATGCTTAACTTCTCTGAGTCACTTGATTTCTTTTTTTTCTTTTTTTTATTTGCTCCAGTCCTGGGCCTTGAACTCAGGGCCTGAGCACTATCCCTGGCTTCTTTTTGCACAAGGCCAGCACTCTGCCAACTTGAGCCACAGCGCCACCTCTGGCCATTTTCTGTATATGTGGTGCTGGGGAATTGAACCCAGGTCCTCAAGTATAGGCGGCAAGCACTCTTGCCACTAGGCCATATTCCCAGCCCCAACTTCTCTGAGTCTCATTTCTTCTTTATCTTCTGATTCTCTCAAATGAGCCAATCCAAGTGATTGTCTCTGAAAATTAGCAGACAGAATTAGGTGGTAAGGTCTAGCTTAGAGTCTGTTAATTATTAAGAGGCTTTGAGAACAGCCTGTGCCCAAAAGCTACTGCACAAAAAGGATCAAGTGACTGGAAAGTTCATTTCCTTTTCTGGGCCTTGGTTTCCTTGTCAGTGAAATAACTGCCTTAGATAGGGCTATGAGGTTCTCTTCTCGTCCTAAGGGAGGAGTTTCCAGATCTTTCCCTGGCTTTGGTGTGTCCACCCATGTCCTATCTCACACTATGACTCTGACTCTTGAGTTCTCCCAAACTTACACTGTCTTTGGCTATATTCTTTTTGCCAGCCACGACTTTGATGACATTGATGTTCTTTGCCTTGCAATGGTGCTGAATGTGGGAGACCTGGACATTTATGGTACCTCCGAAGAATGTGGAACTGCCAGGATTCCACATTGCCAAGGGTGGGTAGGTAGTAGCTGTCAGACACAATCTCACCTTCTGAAGATGTAACAAGTCATGGAATGATCCTTCAGCATTGTCTCGGCAAAGGATTGACATGTTTAAAAACAAAGAAAAAGGCGATCCTGGTTAGAAACCAGTTCTGGGAAGTAAAGTCAATGAGATTCTGGTCTACAGTAAATAACTTGGAAAAAGCCAGAAGAAGAGCTGTGAATCAAGTGGTAGAGTGCTAGCTTTGAGGAAAATAGCTCAGGCACTATGCCCAAGCCCTGTCCCAGAACCCACAAAATAGAAAAGAAAGAAAATGAAAATGAAAAAGGACATGCTTCCATGACACACAGACTAGGCTACTACTTACTCTATTAGGTAGATGACAGACCTCTAGTGTTCATGAAGCTCTGATTTCAAACCACATGCCAACACACAAAAAGCCAAATCTTGGGGCTCTACTCTACTCTGTGGTCTGGATGCAGCAGACAGGACAGGACTTGATAATCTGCATTTAATCCAGCACCCAGAGGGTCTTGATGCATTCTTCTGGAGGCACATTTTGAGGAGCCAGCTGCCTTCAGCATCACAGCAAACCGTCCTTAGGGAAAGCTGTATATGAGATCACAACTCCCAATTTTGGAAATATCACCATGAAGAAGATGTACAGGGAGCCTCCATCTCATGTCTGTGTCCAGGACCTCAATAAATTATTTTGGTCAGGTGAATCTCTTTGTGAAACAATCAGTGTGGACTCTGTATGTGAATGTTCGTAGTCATTAGGAATAGCAATAAACACTGCAGTAAAATCAAAATTTTGGCTTCTCGATACAAAGTAGAAGGGAAGCATAGGGGCAAGAATTATTGGATTGTAGAACCATCTTCTCCTGAGGGTATGCAAGGAACATCTTGAACACCCTGACTTTATACCAGTTCTTTCTACGAAGACTATCAATATGCTTAGTTCCTTAGCTCTGGACTACAGCTTTCTAGAAAAATCCAGCAAGAATGTCCTTTCTGTGGTCACTGGCTGAAAGTTTCATTCCTTCCTGCCAAGGAAAAGTGAATCTCCTTTCCACCATTCAGGGTTGTGATCAAATAGGAACATCACTGTTTGCTGCATGTTCACATTTCTTCCACTTTCCAACCTTCAGGATAGGCACAGGTTGGAGGAACATTGTGAGGTCAAGAATGAGGTCAGTGCCACTTCCCAGATGAGACAGCATTACAGTGAGCAAGTCGCAGGAGATCACAGGCTGGTGAAAAGTGGTACTAAGTTGCTTGGCCAGAGTGTTCATGTTCTGGTTTGTTTGTCAAGATGTTTTTGACTGCAAAATCATATTGTTGACTTAAAAATGTCTTATGTGTTTTTCTGACAGCACCATGCTCTGAGGTTGGTGATCCTGGCCATATGTCTGTAACTTGATGGCTGAGGGCTGGCTCCTGCTCAACCCACCTACTTCCCTGTGGTTCATCTCTGTACTGCCATGGGGGATGCTGATGTGCCTTGGGTCTAGAAGAACAAGGTGAAGTTATGCTGATCCAGGCAGACTAGTAGTAGTGGAGGCCAGACTATAGGAAGCAAGGTGACTGAGTGTAATCACAGCTGTCTGAGTCGGGCTTGGGTATGGATGGATTCTTGCTTTGTTTTAAAATGGTCAACTGTCCTCACACTTGTAAGGACATTGAGGCATCCTGGGGGTCAGGGTCTACCTGACACAAGGGTTACCTCCCCACATATGAAGCTTGACATGATGACAACTACCAAGTCATCCTTAGAGCTATTGTGAAGATCTTGGGGTACAAGGAAATGAGACTAAGGGTACAAGGTATGAGAACCAAAGTGTGAAGAGGCCAATTTCCCATGTCACTCGGTGTCCTTTCAACAGGGACTACCCTGACATACCTTGGCAGGACTCTTGTAAACAGGGAAGGGACACCCACAGAAGCTGTGGTAAGGCTTATTTTCTTTATCCTTCACAGCACCTGCAGATCCTAGAAGATTTCTTAAAGATTCTTACGTTGGTTAGTTCCACTGCTGTGACAAAACTGCTGACACAAACACTTTCAAGGGATGACAATTTTTTTATGGTATCAGCCATTTGAATCATCTACGTGGTTTCTGGGTTATAGTGAGGTAGAGAACTATGGCAGAGGGGCATGGTGGAGCAAAGCTGCTCACCTTGTGGGAGCCAGGAAGCAGAAAGATGCAGAATAAGTGTTGGATGACAAGGTACCTCTTTCCAAGCCACTCTCCCTAGTTACCTGCTTCCTCCAACCAAGCCCAACACCCACATCTTTCAATAATGTCATCCTATTACAAGTGCTCCAAGGTACTGATTCTTACATGAAGATAGAGCAGTCACTTTTAAATGACTGATTGCAACATGTGTATCCCAAGCCCTCAACACAAGAACTTTAAGAGGATACTTGATATGTAAACTATAGCAATTCCATATCTAACTTCATCCCACTTAGCAAGCAAGGAAAGAAGTCTAGAGAGACATGTGAGCTGACAAGGTCATATAGCAAGTCAGTGACAGTGGCCATAGTAGAGTTCTTGTGCACAATAACCTCAGTTAATGTTTTAACTTCTTGTTCAGATAATTCAGCAGCCTTTCCTGAGAAACCTGGGTGATGAACAGATGTAGACATCAGACATGCAATGGTCAGAACTGTGACTGCTGACTAAAGGGTATCCTATAACTCACATGGAATACTTGTTCTGCAGGCATGTTGAGCAGCACTCTGTGCAAGATCACAGATCTAAAAATAATGCAACCACTCCCAGACAGATGGGAGCACAGTGCTTGAGCAGAGTGAAATGCAACTGTGCAAATGTGAGTCCTTCTAGGAAGTGGAATCTGAGCAGAGAACAAAGGGACCCTGGAATTAGGCCTATAGGAAAGCAGTGGGGAGTAGCAGTGGAGAGGTGTAAAGGCAGGACAGAAGCTGTGATGGAGTTCAGGTCTGCAGAGGCTAATCATGAGACTGGAATGTTTTTAGGGTACAGAGGTATGGACATATGTGAATGGCTTTTTGTGCCCGACGAAGATGGAAACCATAGAGTTTATCAGGAAAGTGATTTAGCAATGCCCGTGGCAGGATTAGGGGGTGTGGTGGATACATAGGGCTCTGGTAACACGTGTGAAGGATGGCCTTGGAATGGCAGCAGCAGGGAATGATGTTGGGCCCAGTCCAGATCTTGAGAGTCATCAATTCTCTGACATGGTCAACTGAATTGTAGGAAGGGGACTAAGCATTGAAGATTAAAGAGCAAAGTCACAATTCTTGAGTCCTCCCCTTATGTCTCTGGGAAGGCCAAGGCCTCCCTAGGGAGGCTGCCACATTTGGGTGCTGTCATACTTCTGCCACAAAGCCCACAGGCCTGAGTCACCTTGAAAGGTGTTTGTGCAGAGTGCTTCTTCCACACGGGTGTTCTAAACTTCTCTGCAGGTCCCGTCGTCTGCTAAGCAGGGAAATGTAATGTGATAGGACATTCAAAATGTGAGGAGCCTAAGGGATGAGGATGGACTCCGAAAGGAGGTCTCACTTCCTCTGGCTGATATCTGTATATCTACATATCAGTGTGGTTTCCAAGGGGAACACTTATACACAGGAGTGCAAGAGAATGTGCATGCGTGTGTGTAGTTCAGAATATATACAAATATGAGAGTATGTGCTCATGTAAGCTATATATTGACATGGGATATATTCTCATGTATGTGAGTGTGCCCCTGTGTGCACATATATCTGAACATAATGATTTCTGTTATGTGTTCCTGCAAGGATGAGAACAGGTTTGTGTCTGTGCAGATGTATGTCTATTTGATGTCACGTGTGAATTTGAGATTGTGTGGACACGTGTTCATGAGGATATGTGAACTTGAAACTATGACTTCGTGTGTTTTCCTGTCAGATTGTATGTGGGCAGGAAAGATGTGAGGGTTTAAATGTATATGCAGGTATGGAGACTATACCCAGACATTCAGGGTACGTGCAAATGAGAGTGTAGGTAGACACAGAGGTTGTGGGCATGTGAGACTATATGTTAGCATGGAGGGGTTATGTATGTTAGTGTTCATGTGGACATGGCGTATGTGTACAAGTGAGAGTGTACGTGGACATCGAGAGTATATACATGTGTTCACATGTGAAAGTATACACATTTTTATGTGTGTATCAGTGGATGTTTACATATGAGAATACTTGTGCGTATGGGTGTGAGGACATGTGTGCACATACAAGAGTGTGTTCCTGTGATGAAATTTTGGTATAGTGCCATATGTCACTCATAGTAGTGTGTGGCACTTATACTACTTATTCTCTCTGCTGCCTTCTTGCCCTTGCTGCTGTATGTGGAGCTCATACACCAATCCTGGGCTAGAGAGGTCACTCTTTGGCCTCTTGTCAACATGCTCATCTGCTAGGGAAGGACTGAGGTCTGCCTTGAGCTCTACATTTCCTAGGCTCCTAGAATCTCCAATTATAGAGGCTATGTGTTCAGAAAGCCAGACAGGAGCTGAGCCCTTCCTCGGGATTGTTTTTTGCTGTTGATAGGGCCTTTATGGACTCCGGAATTCCACTTATCAGTGGGCAGATGAATGTCTAGAACCAGCATTTGAAAGAGGCTAACTCAGGGTCCAAAATGCAGTGAGATGGTTAAACCACAAGATATTCCACCAGAAAGGAACCCTAAGATTACTCATGTTCATAAGAAATTATTCATCAGGAACAGAGACTTTGGGGGCTGTGGGTCTCTGAGGTACATTGGTCCACCCCTGATTCTTAGAAGACATGGGCTCCTATATGTCCCCTTCTCTTCCCACAATCACTCAAGAATGGTGACTTTGGGAAGCCATGAACTGCCAGAAGTACTTCCTAGAGAAATTTTCAGAAGTACCTCTATGTATTGTTAAATTTTCATTTATTTGAATTTGTTGAGACAAACTATCCATATGAAATCCAGGTTCTCCTCAAATTTATGGTCCTTCTGCATCAGCCTCTCAACAGCTGAGATTAAAGTCATGCATTCTCATGCCTACATTACCTCTTTGTAAATTGAAAACAGAGCCCAGCGATAGTGGCTCTGGCCTATAATACAAGCTACTTAGGAGGATGAGATCTGAATATCATGGATCAAATCCAGCCAGGTAGGAAAGTTTGACAGACTCTTATCTGCAATTAACTCACAAAACAAAACAAAACAAAACTGGAAATGGCACTATGACTCAAAGTGATAGAGCACTAACCTTGAGCACAAAAGCTCAAGGACAGGGCCAAGTCCTTGAGTTCAAGCCCCAGGATTGGCACAAAAACACACAAATTTCTCTGAATCACCTCAAGTCCTGTGATGATTTAGAGCTGATTCTTCCCTGTGCAGTTTTCATCATAGCATGTTGCTCTCAGTACTGCCACTAGATTGGCAAGCGTGAAATTGTAAGTGGGAAAATTACAAAGTTCTGGGGAGTAGGTTGTCTGTGATGGAAAGCAAATGCATTGCAGGCTTCAGAGATCAGTTGGAACAGCAAACCTGGAGGCCAGGCATTGCAAACTCGCTCATCTTTGTCTGGGATGAGTGGGAGATAGGAAAGCCAGGGTGTTTTTCACAGGCTCTGGTAATATGCTTCTGCCTAGCCAACTCTTGTGGTCTCTATCTAGGCTCCAGTCTCCCATGGGTAAAGGGAAGAAGGCAGCATAAAGGCGTAGTAGGTTGGGAAGGGAGGAAGAAAATGGAATTGTGTTTTCTTGCTGAGTGACCTTTGAAAAATCAGTCTCTCTGAGCTGACAACCCTCGACTGTATTATCTCAAAGTATGCCCTCTTCTGTCGTGTCAACTGTCTATCCCTCATGTTGCTTCCATGATCCCTTTCAATAGGAAAAGCAAATGTTCCTCCAGATAGAAACTGACAGCCTCTGTCAAGGCTCCATCCACCACTGTTTTATTTGACTCTCATCTCCATGTGAGGGGTTGCCCCCTGCTACAGGTTATAGAGGGGAGGCAGAGCCTGGCTCTGGGATGCTGAAGCTGCTTTGGATCACAGTCACTGGCTCAGTTTGGGAAAACCAAGGGAAAGTGTAGTGCACCCCCCCGCCCCCGCCCACCCCAGCTCCTAGAAACAATAGGGCTTGTAAAATTTTACTGTCTTAGAGTTTACTCTTAGCTTCTATAACTCCATGCTAGAGGGCTGCACCCCGACCCATGAGACTAGTTCCTTATAGTTTGACATTTAAAGATATATGTAGCCTTTGTTCCTCTCTTCTCTCTCTGTATCTAGGTAGCAACCATAGTAGTGGTTACAGAAATACCATGGTGACTGTCAGGTTGGTCTACTTATGATTGAGTACTGGATTGTTTTAGACCGCTCATGCTTGCTTAGTTGATATTAGGGAAACATGATAACAATTGTTAAAATAAAGTTGATATTGTCAGCCTGACCACGAAATTCTGCTACTGTAAACAGTTTACTTAACCCATTTGTGACTTGCTCTTCCCCCTGTGTTAACCTCCTGCATCTGTGCTATGTGACCACCTGCTGTAGAATGCATAGCCTCTACCTTTAAAAACCCAGCCCTGCGGTGGCTCATTGCTGTTCTTTACCACCCCGATGGTGGAGAGCAGATGCTGTACACAGCTAAATAAAGACTCCTAGCCCGATTGACAGTGCTGGTGACTTTCTTGTCATGGGTGCGAGTCCTGGGTGGCCAAGATACTGTACAATTCTGTCCAACCAAGAGGCTGGGCTGGGCTTGGCTTGGGGCAACACAGAGGTAAAGAACGATTCTCAGAGCATGGTCATGGGGACAATACTCCCATCAGTGTGGGAAAGCCCTAGCTGTGTTCCAAAAATTACAGGGTGCTCTAGCTCTATGAACCAGGTACCAGAGCCAGCTAAGTACCACAATGCATAATGCATTTAAAGAAATTTTTTTGCTGAACAAGCATATTTTTCTCACGATGTGTGTTCCTGTGTTTTCCTTATAGGAGATTTATCAGTATCTGTTAGCAGTGGTCATGAGCAATTAGTATGAGGGACCATGGTTGTTCCCCAATTTGGGAGAGGTGTGTGGCATTGGCTGTCTGCTTGCATCAAATGAATGAGAGAATGAATAAATGAATGATGGCAGCATAAATGAGGAACCCATGAGTGAATGAATTGGAATGTGATGAATGAATGAGGAAACGAGAGAATGAATGAGGGAGGGTAGGAGATTGTCAGTAAAGGAATGAATGAGGAATGAATGTGATAGCTAATAAAGAAACTCATTTTCTATCTGGGAGCAGGGGTATGCAGCTCTTTCTTCCTTAACTCTGTGTTTCACGCTCTCAGCTTAACCCACTTTGCCTTATTTCATTTTACTTTAATTTTACACTGTATTTTTAGTTACCTTTAGTTGTTCAAAGTGGCCCCCATTGTTCTGCTTATTGTCCTCCTTTCCTATTGGCTTTATCCTCTTTCCTTAACCCTTCCAATGAATATTTCTCTTTTGTCCTGAAGAATGCAAAAGCATAGTCTAGGTGTGATGCCTGGTTTCATAAATAAGGAGAGCCCTCTTCTGGGGAGCTTTTATATTTTAAAGGTATATTAAACGAAGTAAGCCAGATCCAAAGAAACATATGCTTCATGTTTTCCCTCAGTTATAATAACTAGCATGTGCCTATAAATCTAAAAGTAAACCCTATGGATAGTAAAAGACAAATAATTACAACTCACATGATTAGTTAAACAGCAATCTAGATTGGGCCAGTGAGAACTAAGGAGGATATTCTTAGGAGAGAATTGCAAGGACTCAATAGCTATGTGCATATGATCATATAAAATGATGCTTATTGAAATGAGTACCAAGAAATGGAAACAAGAATTTTTTTCTTGTATTGCTTGTGGTCCTTTTTTCCTTTCCTTTTTCTTTGATTTATTCTCTTCTGTTGCTGTTTGTATTTCTGTACCATTTGTCTTGTATATAAGTTTATCTGATTTGCTGGGGAGAAGGGGAACACAGAAACGGTGAGACAAAGGGTGAACAATTCAGCAAGGAAACCCACTAGACACTATGTTGGAAATGAGCTATATAACTTTGTGGGCAGGGAAATCAGAAGGGGAAAAACTGAAAGAGAATGGGGGTGGCAATGATACTGTTCGAAAGGAAATGTAGTCATTACCTGACTCATGTAGCTGTAACCGCTCTGTACTTTACCTTTACAATAACAATTTTTTAAAGATTATGTGAACATTGAAAGTTTCTCTGTTCTTATTTTGTTGTTTTCCCATAGTTTTATTTGAATCTTCACATTTCTTATAACTCCTGTGTCACCTTAGCTATTCTATTTTTTTTTCAAATACTTGCTTTGCAAGGATGTTTTCAGGGTTCATTGTGTCAAACACATCCAACTCCCTTTAGAACTCAACTCAGTGAGAGCCTAGTTGCCAAGATCAACAGCCAACCATAAACTAAGCACTCTTGCTTGTAACCCAGTTGAACCAGTATTACTCAACATGATATCACCAGCCCAAGGGACTGGACTTTGGAATGTGAACACCCTTGGAATATCATCAAGAAGCCCTTTATCCCTGTAGCCAGTACAGTATGGCCAGACCACATGGACCAGTCATCTTCCAACATAATGCTGTCAAATCAGGGGGTTCACTTCCAGCCTGAGCCATCCACTACTCAAAATTGCATAGCCAGGGTTTGGGACTGGACCTCAGCATGCAAACAAAGCTAGAGAATCAGGCAGGTGCATGTGGCCCCTGAGCTTTCCAGTAGCCAGTGCAACATAGCCAGGAAATGAGACTGGCCTCAACATGTTCATAATGCTGGTCAATGAGTGAGACACTTGTACCCCTGTACCAGCCAATCCCAGTCATTATCAGATCACATGGCAGGGCCACTTCTGTGTGTACAAAGCTATCCAATCAGAGAGGTGCTCACATGGAACAATTCTGTTGGCATCCCAGGTAGCTGTGGCCTGGTTACCCTATAGTGCTGCAGGATACGGGCACCCAGGTGCCTACTGCCTGGTGCAGTTTACCAGCAATATGGTTAGGAGAGCTGCTACTGAGTTTCATGGATCCAGGAAGGTACTAGAAGTCAAGAAGTTCAGGGTATTGTATAGGCACATAAGTTCCTGGCCAATCAGATGTTTCCCTGATGCATCCTGGGGTCTCTGACACTGCACTGGGGAAGCTGACAGTGTGTGAATGTATAGGTTTTGTGCCTCCATGTGCTTCAGGAGTTGGAGCTGGGGCAAAAGAAGGGCCAAAATCAGCCTGTGAGACAATAGCACTGCATACTTCTTAGGGATGGGGTTGGATGGGTCCTTGAATATTGTGTGAAGAGGGCTAGTTAAAGTCAGAAGGTCCCCAGAATCTGGGAGGGTCAGGTTGGGGCTGAGTGTGAGGTGGCTCAGGATGGGCAAATTGCGTGTATGCTAGATCAGGCAGTGCATGAGAAAGAGACATATAGGTTCCCTGAGATATTCCTGGAGCATCCACCATGTCAAGTGGAATGTGCCCTGGACTGTGTGTGCAGCACAGGTGAACATGAGGGCATTTCCCAGTGGATGTGGTTCAGACTGTCTCCTTTTACCCCAGTGACTCCATAGATCTTGTGATTCGTTGGTCTGTTTATATGTACTGGGTCACATGGAGACAAGGGGCAATTCAAAGCTTTTGCAGTCAAGAACCCTGCCAGCAGGTAGGTAGGGGGATTTACCTTGATCCATGCTGGACAGGGACAACTCCTCATGCAGACTTGAAGAAGGAAAGATGCAGGGTAGATGCAAGGGGGAAGGTCTATGTTCTGAGGGTACAAAGCAGAGTCACAATTCTTGAGATCTCTCTGCTTATGTCTGTGGGAAGGCTGAGGCCTCCTTTGTGAGGCAGCCATATTTAGCTGCTGTCACAATCTTTCCACAGAGCTCACTTGTCTGAATCACCTTACCAAATAATAATGCAGATGGCTAACTCCATATGGGTATTGCAAATCTCTCTGCAGATCTCAGGGTCTGATAAGCAGGTAACAGTAATGTAATGGGACATTCAAGGATGAGAAGGGAGTCTAAAAAAGTGAGAATGGACTCAGAATGGAGATCCCAATCCCTCTGCCTGACACCTGTATATCTATGAGTCAGTGTGGTTTCCAGGGGGAATGCTTGTACACGCAAATGCAGAAGTATGTGGCTATTTGTATGTGTGGTTGAAAATGCATGCACATGTGAGAGTGTGTGCTCGTGTGAGGGTAAGAGTGGACATGGGGTTGTATTTGCATGTGTGTACACTTGCACATATGTGCACATATGACTGAGCATAATGATGTGTGTTGTGTGCTCATGTGAGGATGAAAGATGTATGTGCCTGTACAAGTGTGTGCCTTTTTGATGGTGTGTGTAAATTTGAGATTGTGTGCACATGTGATAGTATGTGTTCATGAGGTTATGTGACCATGACATTGTGACTTCATAGGAGGGTGTTCATGTGAGATTGCATGTGGACAGGGAAGGTGTGAGGGTGTGAATATATGCAGACATAGAGAAGGTGTGCAGGAGAGATGGTATTCAGACATGCAGGGAGTGAGAAGGAGAGAGTGTATGTGAAGAGAGGTTATGCATACATGAGAAAATATGTAAGCATAATGAGTATGTGTGAGAGTGTAAGTAGATATGGAGTTGAGTTTCTGTGCATGACTGAAGATATGAGTATTTGCATACTTTTTATTTATGAGTGCCTCTGTGCGTGTGAACTCATGAGAGTTGGTATGCATGTGGGTGAGAGGATATATGTACACACGTGAATGTATGCTTCTGTGAGGGGTTGTGGGTGCAGTGCCATATGTTAATCCTGGCAGTGTATGGCACTTGTACCATTTATTCTCTCTACTGCCCTCTTGCTCTTCCTGCTGTGTGTGGAGCTTATGAAATGGTCTTAGCCTGGAGAGGATACTCCTTGTCCTCCTGCCAACATGTCCATTTGCTAGTGAATGGCTAGAGTATACCTTAAGCTCTGCATTGCTGGGCTCCCGAAGTCTTCAATTACAGAGACTCAGTGTTCATGAAGATAGAGAGAAGATGAGCCCTTCCTCAGGATTTCCTTGCTATTGATGCTCCTATTTATTTATTTTCTTCTTGTTATTTTTAATTAATTTTTGTAAAGATGATGTACAGAGGAGTTACCAGTACAAAGGTTAGGTATTGAGTACATTTCTTTTTGAACTCTTGTCACCTCTTCCTTCATTTTCTCCCAGTTTTTTCCCCTTCTAGATTCCCTCCCCATATATTTTATAGCTTTTTGATATAGTGTCTAGTGAGTAACACTGCTGAATTAGCTACTCTTTGTCCCACCATTTCTGTGTTTCTGTTTCCCCTCTCCAAATTAGATAAGCTCTCATACAAGACAAAAGGTACATAAATTTTAAAAAAAAACAGCTACAAAAGAGAAAAGCAAGAAAAGGTAAATTTTTTTTTAAAAACCCTCTTGTTTCCATTTCTTGGAGTTCATTTCGATGAGCATCATTTTAATGATCATATGCACATAGCTAATGAGCCCTTGTGATCTTCTCCTAAAAATATCCTCATTTGGTCTCACTGTGTGAATGATTAGAGTCCTGTTTAATTTATCATGTCCAAGTGTAAATTTTTGTCTTTTACTACCTGTTGTGGTTATTTGTAGATTTAAAGTGACATTGTAATTATTAAAAATGAGGGAAATCATACAACCTATGTTTCTTTGTGTATAGTTTCCTTTGCTTAATATAATTTTCCCAAGGCACAAGAATAGACCTGAGGACCAATGGAATGGAATAGAAGACCGAGAAATGAACCCACAGACCTATAGCCACCTAATATAGCCAAAAACACGGGATGGAAAAAAGACTGCCTCTTCAACAAATGGTGCTGGCAGAATTGGCTATACATGTGCAGAAAACTGAGGCTAGGTCCCTATATATCTCCCTGCATCACTCTCAATTCCAAATGGATCAAGGACCTCAGTGTAAGACCAGATACCCTGAAAATATTCAGTAAGAGAGAGGGGAAATACTAGGGCTCTATGGCATGGGTTGAAACTTCCTAAGTAAAGATCCAGAATAACAACTCAAAGAAAGACTGAATAAATGGGATTACATCAAACTGAACAGTTTCTAATGGCAAAGACATAGCTAGCAAGATAAATATTTATTTTTAAATGCTTATTTTTGGACTTATTTTTAATTCTTCAGTCTCTCTATATAGTTGAGGCTAGCCTCCAATTTGTGATCCTTTTCAATAACCTCTCAACATTATCTCTTTGCAAATTAAAAATAGAAAAATAATTCCTTGCAACCATTTAAGTCCTGCCTTTAGAGCTGATTCTTCCATGTGCAGTTTCATTATAGCCAAGTGTTCTCAATATTGGCACTAGATTGGCAAGCTAGAGAGCTGGCCTACCCAAAGTCAAACAATCAGTTGGAAAATTGTAAGGCTGTGGGGAGTGGGTTATCTGTGAGTAAATGAAAATTCATTAGAGACTTCAAAGACCAGTTTGGAAGAGTTCCCTGGGGATCAGACGTTGTACTCTCTCAGCTTTGCCTGGAATGAGTGGGAGACATGGAAATCAAGGGGTTCTTCACAGTCTCTGGTAAAATGCTCTGTCCTTCCCATCCTGTTGTCTCTGTCTAGGACCCAGCCTCCTATGGCTAAATGGAAGGAGGCAGAATAGAAAAGGTTGAGAATGGAGAAATGTAATTGACTTGTGGTTCCTTCCTGTACAGTATTTGATCAGGCATTGTGTATCACTGAACTGGACCTACTGAGGTTGTATTATCTCCAAGTATGCCCTCTCCTGGCATTGGCCTGTCCATCTGTCATGCTGCTTCCCCGAGCCCTTGCAATAGGAAAAACAAATTTTCCTCCAGGTAAAATAAAAACTGGTAGTCTGTCAAGACCCCCCAACCTAGTCTGACTTTGCCCAAATCTCCATTTCAAGGTGTTGTCCTCTATATCTAGATTTCGGGAGATGATGAAGAGTCTGAGGAACTCTGGGAAGCCACTGGGGTGCTAAATTCAACCTTGGATCATAGAGTATTACTCATCTTTGTTCAATGAGCAGGCTGGGCTAGGCTAGGGTGGGGGGGTCACACAGAGATGAAGAAGGGTTCACAGCACACAATAATAGAGTCAATGCTGACAGTGTGGAGAAACACTGAATGTGCTTCAAAAATGTCAGCTCTATAATCCAGGTAACAGTTACAGCTAAATACAGCACTATGTTTTAGCACAAAATGGATGCTGATTTGTCTGCCTTTACAAAAGCATATCAGTGTCTTTTGACAGTGGTGAAAAATGGTCACACTTCCAAAAGTGGTATACAAATTTAATGCAGTCTCCATCCAAATTCCAATGAAGTTCTTTATTGAGAAAGAGAAAACAATAGAAAAATGCATATGTAACGTCAAAAGACGTTTAATACCCAAAGAAATTTCTGGCAAAAACGTAATGCAGGAGGTATCACAATCCCAGATGACAAGGTATACCATATAGCAAGAATAACAAAAATAGCTTTGTATTGACACAAAAATAGAGCCCAGAAATGTAACTATACACTTATAGTTATCTGATATTTGATAAGGGAGCCAGAGACCTACAGTGAAAAACAAAAAGCTGGCTGGAAACTATGAACCCAAATGCAGAAAACTAAAAATGGATCCCAGTTTGATACCACGGACTAATATCATCTCAAAGTAGGTCAAACACCTCATTGTCAGACTGAAATTGTGAAATTACTGCAAGAGGGAGTAGGAGAAATACTAGATATTAAGCATGGGCAGATATTTTTTTGAAAAGAGTCCCAGGGTCACAATGTATAGGAGAGATTTGATAAATGGAATTATATGAAAACAAAATGTGTCTTCATAGTAAACAATTTAGTTACTAAACCAGAAAGACAACCAACGGAATGGGAGAAGATCTTTACCAGCAATACATCTGACAAAGGATTAATGTCCAAATTATACAAGTAGCTCAATAAATGAAGCCCTCCCAAAGCGAATAAGCCAATCACTACATGGGCAAAGGAGCGAAGCAGAGACTTCTTAGAAGAGGTACGAATGGCAGAAACACATAAGGAAATGCTCACCATATCTAACCATAAAAGAAATGCAAATCAAAACAACTCTGAGATTCCATCTCGCCCCAGTTAGATTGGCCAACATCATGAATTCAAACAAGAAATGTTGGCCTGGATATGGGGAGAAGGGAACCCTATTGAACTGCTGGTGGGAATATGAACTAGCAAAACCACTCTGGGCAACAGTCTGGAACTTCCTCAAAAACTAAATATAGAGCTTTTCTACAACCCAGTCATACCACTCCTGGGCATCTACCCAGAACATCTTGAGCCGGGATCATAAAAATACTTGCATATATTCATGTTGATTGCTGCACTATTCACAACAGCCATGCTATGGGAAAAGGCCAGATGCCCCACAATAGATATGTGGATCCAAACATGTCATTTCTATACACAATGGAATTTAACACAACCATTATAAATAAGATGATGATATTTGCAGGGTAATGAATGAACCTAGAACAAATCATGTTAAGTTAGGTAAGCCAAGCCCAGAGAAAGAAAAGGCTCATGTTAACTGAACACCTCATGGGGGGAAAGGGAAAGGGGCAGGAGGGAGGGGGGTATGAGGGACAAGGTAACAAACAGTACAAGAAATGTATCCAATGCCTAATGTATGAAACTGTAACCTCTCTGTACATCAGTTTGATAATAAAAATTTGAAAAAAAAAAAAGAAAGAAAAGGCTCATGTTTTCTCTCAAATGCAGAAAATAGAAGTAAAATACACTGAAATCTAATAAATTTCACAGGACTGTAGGCATTTACACACAGTAAAACTAAAGGAGGTAGGCAAGCAGTGTGACCCGTGCCCTGGGGGCCACTCAGTGGTGTCACCCATTACATGGGGGCAGAGCAGCAGTGTCACATGTGCCCCAGAGGAAGGACGATGGTGTCACACCTTCCTCAGGGGAAAGTGGATGGTGGCACCCATGTCCTGATTTCAGTCAGTTGGTGTTACTCGTGTCCTGGGAGCAGGCTGGCTCTGTCATGTGTGTTCTGGTGCCAGGTTGCCATTGTCATCTGTTTCCAGGCACAGGCCAGCTGTGTTACCTGTATCCTGGGAGCAGGCCGACTGTGTCACCTATATCGGGGGAAAGGTCAGCTGTGTCATCCGTGTCCTGACAGGTCTTGTGGTGTCACCCGTGATCTGACAGAATGTTGGCATTGTAACCCATGTCCTCGGGGCAGGGATAGTGTCACCTGTGTCCTAGGAGCATGTTGGCAGTGGCATCCATGCCATGGGGGCAGCTCAACAGTGTCACCATGTCCTGATGGCAGGGTAGTGGTGTCACCTGTCGTAGGGGTAGGCTGATGGTACCACTTGTGTCCTGCAGAAAGGCTGGGGTGTCATCCCTGCCTGGGGGCAAGTCGGTGGTGTCACCTGTGTCCTGGGGGTATGTTGGCAGTGACATCTGTGTCCTAGGGGCATGCTGGCAGTGTCAACTGGGTCCTAGGGTCAGGCCTCTGGAATAACCCAGTCCCTGTGGGCACATCAGTGGTGTTACCCAAGCGACATGGACAAATCAGTGGTGTCACCTGTGACCAGGAGGCATGCTGATGGTATAACTATTGTCCTGGGTTCAGGATGGTGGTGTCACCCGTGTCTCGGGGGCAGGTCAGCAGTGTCATCCATGTTCTGGGGTCAGGCTGGTGATGTCTCCTGAGTCCTGGAGGCAGGCCACAGTGTCACCCGTGTCCTGAAAGAAGGTCAGCAGTGTCACCTATGTCCTGATGGAAGGCAGCGCTATTACCCATGTCTTGTGGGCATGTCAGCAGTGTCTCCCATATGATGTGGACAAGCTGGTGGTGTCACATGTGACCAGGGGGAATACCATCAGTCTGGGGTCAGACCAGTGGTGATACCCATGTCCCTCGTGTAAACTGGTGGTCTCACTCATGTCCTGGGATAGGTCAGCAGTGTCACCCATGTCTTGACAGAATGCTGCCAGTGACACCATCCCCTGGGGCAGGTCGGCGGTGTCACCTGTGTCTAGATGGAAGGTTGGCAGTGTCACTTGTGTCTTGACATTAAGTGGGGCTGTTATCCATGTCCTGGGGGCAGGCAGAGGTGTTAGAAGCTGGCCAGAGGTGTCACTTGTGCTATTGGAGCAGGTTGGCAGTGTCACCCATGCCCTGGGACCAGGTGGGTGGTAACCCCCATGTCCTGGGGGCAGGCTAATGGTGTCTCTCGTTCCCTGGCAACAGATTGGTGGTGCCACCCATTACATATAGGCAGGCCTGCGGGGTCATCAGTGCACTGGGGGAAGGACCTCCTGGCCCAAGAACACAACTGTCACCTTGGGTACAGGCCTGCCAGACTAGGGACATACCTGCAAGCTTGGGGACAGTCCTGCCAAGCAGGGGCCATGCCTGCTGGCCTGGGGACCCATCTCCTGGCCTGTGGACATGCCTGCCTGACTAGAGAAACACCTCCTGGCCTGGGGACATAGCTGCAGGCCTGGGGATATGCCTGCCAGCCAGGGGACCCACTTCCTGGCCTGGGGACCCACTTGCAGGCCAGGGGACCGGCTTCCTTGCCTAGGGACAGGCATGACAGCCTGGAGACATGCCTCCTTGACTGGGAACAAGCCTGCCAGCCTGGGGACAGGGGTATAGGCCTGGGGACCCACGTGCTGGACCGGGGACCAGGCCTGCTGGACTGGGAACTCACCTGATGCCTACCTGGGGACATGCCTGCCAGCCTTGGGACAGGCCTGTTGGCCTGGAGACACACCTGCCATCTTGGTTACAGGCCTGTGAGCATGGGGACATAGCTGCCAAGCTGGGGACAGGAGTGCAGTCATGAGGACCCACCTCCTGGCTTGGGGACATGGCTACAGGCATGGGAAAACACTGACCAACCTGGAGATATGCCTCCTTGACTGGAGCCATGCCTGCCGGCCTGAGGACATGCCTCTTGGCTTGGGGACATGCTTGTCAGCCTGAGGACATACCTACCAGCTGGGGACATGCCTTCCAGACTGGTGACCTGCCTTCTGGCCTGGAGACACCCCTGCATGCCTGGGGAAATGCCTCCTGGCCTGGGGACATACCTCCAGGCCTGAGGAAACACTGACTGGCCTGGGGACATGCCTGACAGGCCTGCCAGCCCTGGGATATGCCTGCCAGCCTGGGGACATGTCTGCTGACCTGGGAACATGCCTGCCAGACTGGGGACGGGCCTGCCGGTTTGGGGACAATCCTGTTGGCCTGGGAATGGCCTGCCAGACTGGGGATAGGCCTGCTGACCTGGAGCTGCCTGCCAGGCTGAAGAAAGAACTGCTAGCTGGGGGACACGCCTGCTGTCCTGGGGACATGCCTACTGGCCTAGGGACACTCGTGCAAGCATGAAGACATGCCTGCCAGCCTGAGGATGGGCCTGTCATCCTGGGGACAGGCTTGCCATCCTAGGAACACACATGACATCCTGGGGACAGTCCTGCTTTCCTGGGGACATGCCTTCAGGGCTTGGGACGGGCCTGTTGGCCTGGGGACACGCCTCCAGGGCTGGGGGCATGCCTGCCATCTTTAGTACATGCCTACTGGCCTGGAGACCCACCTCTTTTTCTGGGGACACACCTGCAAGCCTGGGGATATGTATACCAGCCTTGGGACTTGCCTGCTGGCCTTGGGACAGGCCTCCTGGCCTGGGCACACAATTACCAGCCCAGGGACATTTGTACCAGCCTGGGGATATGCCTACTGGCTTCAGGGGATGTCTCCTGGCCTGGAGATAGCCTGCTGGCCTGGGGACATGCCTGCTGGCTTTGGAACAGGCTGACTGGTCCGGGGACATGCCAACCATCTTGGGTACAGGCCTGCCAGCCAGGAGATATGCCTGCGCACCTGGGGACAGGACTGCCGCCCTGGGGACACACATGCTGTCCTGGGGACCCACCTTCTGGGTTGGTGACAGGCCTGTAGGCATGGGAAAACACCTACCAGCCTGGTGACACTCCTGCCAGCCTGGGGACATGTCTTCTGGAATGGGGCTAAGCCTGGCAGCCTTGGGACATACCTTCTGGCCTGAGGAAAGCCTGGCAGCAGGAGGACATGCCTCCTGGCATGGTGACATGCCTGCTGGCTTGGAGAAACGCCTCCTGGCTTAGGGGCAGGCCTGCCAGCCAGGGAACATGACTGCTGGGCATCACCCCAGTCCAGGCAGGAGTGCCCCCAGGATAGCAGGAATGGTCCCAACCCACAAGTGTGGCCTCAGGCCGACAGGTGTGGCCACAGCCTGGCAGAGG
The DNA here is from genome assembly GCF_023159225.1 of Perognathus longimembris pacificus. Lineage (NCBI taxonomy): Eukaryota > Metazoa > Chordata > Mammalia > Rodentia > Heteromyidae > Perognathus > Perognathus longimembris. Next base: position 70,371,181 of record NC_063188.1, on the reverse strand, counting down.
TGCCCCAGGCCTTCGGGTTTGGCCTACTCTGGCAAGTGTGGCCCCAGGCTGACAGGAGTATCTCCAGGCCAGGAAGTGTGACCCTAGCCCAGCAGGAATGTCATCAGGCCTGCAGGTATGGCCACAGCCTAGCAGGCATATTCCAGGTCTGTAGGCTGGTCCCCTGGCTGGCAGGCAGGTCCCTATACTGGAAAGTGTGGCCAAGGGCCAGCAGGCATGGATGTAGGTCAGTGGGTGTGGCCCAGGCAGGCAGAAGTGTCCCCAGACTGGCAGGTGTGGTCCCAGGCTGGCAGGAGTGGCTCCAGCCGGGCAAGCATGTCCCCAATACAGCATGCATGGCCCAAGGCCAGCAGGGGTGGTCCCAGCCCGGACAGGCTTGTCCACAACACAGCAGGGATGGCCCCAGACTGTCAGGGGATGCCCCAATTGAGCAGGCATGGCCCCAGGCCAGCAGGCATGTTACCAGGCTGGCAAGTGTGTCCCCAACATGGCAGGCATAGCACCAGACTAGCATGTGTGGCCAAAGGCAAGCAGATATGAGCCCAGGCCAGCAGTAATGTCCCCAGGCTGACAGGCATGTCTTGAACCTGGCAGGCATGTCCCAAGGTTGTAAGGCTTGGCCACAGGCCAGCAGGCATTTCCCCGGGCCAACAGGCATGGCCAGGCCAGGAGGCATGTGGTCAGGCCGGTAGTCATGGCCTCAGCCAGGAAGGCATGTCCCTAGGCCGGTAGGCCTGTCCCCTCCGCCAGCAGGTGTGTCCACAGGTCGGCAGGTGTGCCCCATGCCAGCAAGTGTGGCCCCAGTCTGGCAGATGTCTCCCAAGGCCAGAAGGAGTGGCCCCATTCCAGCAGGCTTGGCCCCAGTCCAGCAGGCCTGTTCCCAGGCCTGCAGGAGTGGTCCCAGTCCTGCAGGCATATGCCCAGTCCAGCAGGCATGTTCCCTGGTCAGCAGGGGTGTCCACAGGCCAGTAGGTGTGCCAAATGCAGGCAAATATGGCCCCAGGCTGGCTGTTGTGTCCCCAGTCTGGCTGGCATGTCCACAGACTGGCAGGTGTTCTTTATGCAGGCATAAAGGCCCCAGGGCGGTGGTCCTGTCCCCAGGCTGGTAGGCATGTCCCCATGCTGGCAAGTATGACCCCAGGCCAGCAGTTGTGGTCCCAGGCTGGAAGGTGTGGCCCCAGGCCAGTAGGCATTTCCACAAAGAGGTAGGTGTGCCTCATGTGTGCATGTGTAGCCCCAGGCAGGCAGGTGTATCCACAGGCTGGCAGATGTGGCCCCAGCCTCCAGTTGTGCTCCCAGTCCAGCAGGCATGTCCCTCCCCAACACAGCAGGCATGGCCCAAGTCCGGCAAGCATGTCCCCAGGCCGGCAGGTGTGGCCCCAGCCCAGCAGGTATATTCCAGGCCTGCAGTTTCTTCCCCCAGCCAGCAGGCAGGTCTGCAAGCTCCAAGGTGTGTCACCAGGGTGGCAGGCTTCCCCCAGACAGAAAATGTGACCCAAGGCTGGCAGGCATTTCCACTGGCCAGCAATATGACCCCAGGCCGACAGGCATGGCTCCAGGCCAGCAGGCGTGGCCCCAGAATAGCAGGCGTGTCTCCAAGCCCAAAGGTGTGGCCCCAGCCAGGTAGGCATTTCCCAGGTTGGCAGGACTGTCCCCTGGCCTGCGGGCAGGTCTATAGGCCAGAAGGTGTGGCCTAGGAATGGCAGGCATGGATGCGGGTCAGCAAGTGTGGCCCAGGCAGACAGGCATGTCCATAGGTTGGCAAGTGTGTCCCAAACACCGCAGGCATGGCCCTAGGCCTGCAGGGATGTCCAGCAAGTGTTACCCCAGGCCAGCAGGCCCACAGGCCCACAGGTGTGTCCCATGCAGACAAGTGTGGCCCCAGGCCAGCAGTTGTGGCCCCAGGCCAGCAGGCATGTCCCCAACATGGCAGGCATGACCCAAGTTTGGCAGGCATGGTCTCAGTCTCGCAGGTGTACCCCATGCTGGAAAGTGTCAGCCTAGGATGGCAGGCATGTCTCAGGTCAACTGGTGTGGCCCCAGGCCAGAAGGCCTGCAGGTGTGACCCTAGCCCAGCAGGCGTGTCTCCAGGCCGGCAGGTGTGGCCCCAGCCCGGCAGGCATTTCCCAGGTTGGCAGGCCAGTCCCCCAACCAGCAGGCAGGTCCATAGTCCAGAAAGTGTGGCCAAGGGACAATAGGCATGGATGCAGTCCAGCAGGCATGGGCCAGGATGGCAGGTGTGGCCCCAGGCTGGCAGGCATGTCCCCAACACGACAGGCATAGGCCCAGGCCGGCAAGGGTGGCGCCAGTCCCACAGGCATGACCCCAGGCTGGCAGGCATTTTCACAGGCCCGCAGGTGTGCCCATGCAGAGAAATGTGGCCCCAAGCAAGAAGTTGTGCCCCCAGGCCAGCAAACATGTCCCCAAAATGGCAGGCATGGCCCAAGTCTCTCAAGAATGGCCCCAGGCAGGCAGATGTGGCCGCAGCCCAGCAGGCAGGTCCGCAGGCTGGAAGGTGTGGCACCAGGGTGGCAGGCATGCACCAGCCCACAAGTGTGACCCAAGGCCTGCAGGCATGTCCACAGGCACATGTGGCCCCAGGCCATCAGGCATGTCCCCAGGCAGGCAGGCATATCTTCAGGCCTACAGGCATATCCACAGGCTGGAAGGCCCGGTCAAAAGCAGGCAGGCATGTCCCTAGGCTGTCAAGCATGTCCACAGGCTGGCAGGCATGTCCCCAGGCTGGCAGGCATGTTCTGGGCTTGGAAGACATGTTCCCAGGCCTGAGGCCTGGCTGCAGTGGGGCAGGCATGTCCCCAGCCCGGTAGGCATGTCTACAGCATGGCAGGTGTGCCCCATACAGGCAAGTGTGGCCCCATGCCAGTTGTTATATCCCCCAGCCGGTAGGCATACACTCAGGCTGGCAGATGGCAGGCATGTCCCCTAGCCGGCAGGTGTGGGTGCAGCCTGGCAAGTGTGCCCCATGCTGACAAGTGTGTCCCCAGGCCAGCAGTTGCACTCCCAGACTGGGAGGCATGGCCCTAGGCTAGCAGGCATATCCACAGGAGAGCAGGTGTGCCCCATGAGGTCAGGTGTGGCCCCAGGCTGGCAGACATGTCCCCAGGGCTGCAGGTGTAGCTCCAGTACAGAAGGTGTGACCCCAGCCTGCCAGGTGTGTTGCCAGGCCTGCAGGTGTGACCCCAGCCTGGCAGGCATGTCCCCAGGCCTGCAGGTGTGGCCCACTCTGGCTTGTGTGGCCACAGGCTTGCAGGCATATATTCAGGCTGGCTGGTGAGACCGTAGGCTGGCAGGGATGTCCCCAGGCCAGTAAGCATGTCCCCAACACAGGAAGCATGTCCCTAACACAGCAGGCATGGCCCAAGTCCGGCAAGCATGTCCCCGGGCAGGCAGGTGTGGCCCCAGACCAGCAGGCATGTCCTTAGCCTGGCAGGCATGTCCTCAGGCCTGTAGGCCTGGCTGCAAGCCAGCAGGTGAGTCCACAGGCTGGAAGGCAGGGCCCCAGGCTAGCAGGTGTGGCTCCAGCCTGGTAGGGGTGTCCCCAAAATGACAGGTATGGCCCCAGGCCAGCAGGTGTGTCCACAAGTTGGCAGGTGTACCCCATGCAGGCAAGTGTGACCCCAGGTCAGTGATCGTGTCCCCAGCCTTGCAGGTGTGGCCCCAGGCCAGCAGGCATGGAGTGTCCCTAAGCCAGCAGGCCTGTCCCCAGGCCAGAAGGCCTGGCTGCAGGCTGGCAGGAGAGTCCCAGTCTGACAGGCATGTTCACAGGCCAGCAGGTATGGCCTATGCAGGCAAATGTGGCCCTAGACAGGCAGGCGTATCACCAGGCTGACACGTGTGGCCCCAGCCCAGCAGGTATGTCCGTGGCCCGCAGGCCTGTCCCCCTAGGCAGGTCCCCAGGCTTGGTAGGCAGGGACCCAAGCCAGCAGACATATACACAGATCCAAAGGTGTGCCCCATGCCAGCAAGTGTGGCCAACAGGCGTGTGTACAGGCTGACAAGTGAGGCCCTTGTAGGCAAGGGTGTCCCCAGGCCAGCAGTCATGTCCCCAGGCTGGCAGACATGTTCCTGGGCTGGCAGGCGTGTCCCCAGGCCCCAAGGCAAAACAGCAGGCCTGCATGTGTGTCCTCAGGCCGGCAGCGGTAGCCCCAGTCCAGCAGATATGACCAGACCCCAGCAGGTGTGTTGCTAGGCTGGCAAGTGTGTCCCCAGGCCGGAAGTTGTGCCCATGTTATGCCTAGATTTCCGGTCCCCAAAGACCACCAAGGAGCCGATTCCGAACTGTTACTGACACAGCAGACCTGGATCAAGAGCCTTAATTATCTTTTGTTCAATTTAAAACAAATATTTAGGACAAGTTTATTTCCAAATCTTATATCTAGAAATCCATTTTTGATCTCTAAGTCTTTTACTAACCTCTGCGTTAACATTTACACTTTAGCTTTCAATTGTATTTGAAGAACTTTGAAATCTAGAGGCACTAGTCACAGTCAATTGCCTCAGGGTGGCTTGTTTTAAAAGGGCCATTTTTTTTATCCATTCATCTACTGAGGAGCATCTGGGTTGGTTCCATATTTTAGCTATGACAAATTGTGCTGCGATGAACATTATTGTGCTGGTGGCTTTAGAGTGCTCTCCTTTGTGGTCTTTTGGGTAGATGCCCAAAAGTGGGGCTGCTGAGTCATAGGGGAGCTCTATGTTTGGCCTTCTGAGGAATCTCCATACCGTTTTCCAGAGTGGCTGAACCAGTTTACATTCCCACCAACAATGAAGTAGGGTTCCCTTTTGGCCACATCCTCTCCAACATTTACTATTGTTAGTTTTCTTGATAAAGGACATTCTTACTGGGGTGAGGTGGAATCTCAATGTTTGTTTTTTTGTTTTTTTTTTTTTTTTTGCCAGTCCTGGGCCTTGGACTCAGGGCCTGAGCACTGTCCCTGGCTTCTTCCCGCTCAAGGCTAGCACTCTGCCGCTTGAGCCACAGCGCCGCTTCTGGCCGTTTTCTGTATATGTGGTGCTGGGGAATCGAACCTAGGGCCTCGTGTATCCGAGGCAGGCACTCTTGACACTAGGCCATATCCCCAGCCCCTCAATGTTGTTTTGATTTGCATTTCTTTTATGGCCAGTGATGTAGAGCACTTCTTCATGTGTCTCTTGGCCATTCTCATTTCCTCTTCAGAGAAGTCTCTTTTTAAGTCTTTAGCCCACTTGTTGAGGGGGCTGTTGGTTCTTTGCAGTTTTGTTTTGGAGGAATTTAATTTTTTTAGTTCTGCATATATTTTAGATATGAGGCCTTTGTCCATTGTATGGCCGGTAAATATCTTTTTCCAATCTGTGGGCTTTCTGTTTATCTTGCGAGCTTTGCCCTACAGAAACTAGAAAGAATGGCATTGCCCCATTCATAAGGAAATGGAAAGACTTGGAAAAAATTATAGTAAGTGAAGTGAGCCAGACTCAAAGAAACATGGACTCTATGGTCTCCCTCACAGGGAATAATTAGCACACTTTTAGGCTAGGCACACCAGAGGATCACAAGAGCCTAATAGCTATGCCCTCATGAACGCATAAGATAATGCTAAGTGAAGTGAACTCCATGTTATGGAAATGACTGCTATATCACTGTTGTAATTACTTTCAACATGCCATGTAAACCATAGCTTCTATTGTTGATGATCCTCTTGTATCCCCTTCCTGTGGTTGTACCCACACTATCACTATACCTCATCTGAGTACACTGGATACTGTATATACTTGTATTAGAACTAGGGAAGTGAAAGGGAATACCAAAATTGAGAGACAAAGGATAAAAAGACAAACAACTCCAAAAGCAATACTTGCAAAACCATTTGGTGTAAACCAACTGAACAACTCATGGGGGGAGAGGGAAAGGGGGAGACAGGAGGGGGAATAAGGGAGAAGGTAACAAACAGTACAGGAAATGTACCCAAGGCCTAACGTATGGAACTGTAACCTCTCTGTACATCACTTTGACAATAAAAAAGTAAAAAGAGAGAGAGAGAGAGAAAAGAAAAAATAAGGGCCATTTTTTTCCTGCAGTCTGAGTTACTGCCTATAACATCTCTGAACTCATATGACAGTTTTTATTTAATGTAAGAATTACATGTACCAGAATTACAAACATGAGAATCCAGACTTAGCATCTTTGTCCTTTTTTTAAGATACATCAAAATTGCAACATAGCATAGAAATCAAATTACATTATACAGATAAACTTTTAACTTTCTTTTGAAAACTTTTTTAATTTTTAAAATCTCACAAAGGGCAGTTTTAAATTTCAATAGCATCATCACATCACCTATTTTACCATCACATCTTTATGTCCACCTGTAAGGAAAAGATAAGGGACAAAGAAAAGCCTCCATTTGTCCATCCTACAGAATGGGCATATACCCATCCTATTCCTTGGGGCTTGATGAATTGCCTCTGTGCCAGCATACTCTTTTTCCATCATGTGTGGATTGCCCCCAGGGCCTGTCCCACCACATGGACTGGCTAAACTGCACCTTTGCCAGATCACCTCTCACTCCTGAGGATAGGCACACAGGCCGTGCTAAGTTATTCTGCCTTTTTTTTCCATCTCCAACTGAGAAACCCAAGCAATTTTTAACAGTGATAAACAAACATTAATATCCAAATTTCTGACATTTAGCCCTGAATTTTAACAGTAGAGGAAAATAAATGTCACATTCCCAGTGTCTTTTTCTAAACAAAATAACTTGATTACAGTGTGAATAGCCTTATGCATTAAAATATCAGATTTTAAAAACTGCATATTAAAGAATCCTTAGATATCTTTTAACTGTTTTTTAACTATGCACTAATTTTTTAAAACATTTTGATGACCTTTGAGTTTAAACTTAAACTCACCCATTTTTACATTATATTGACAGCTTTAATCTTGAACATGTTCACACTCACACATGCACACACATAAACATGCAAAAGATCTTAAAGCGTGCAAAATAAATATCTGCCGTACATTTTCCAGTGGGAAGAGGTATTTATGCCAACCTTACTCTTGCAATAACCATCCAAGATTTAAGACAAAACTTTTAACAAATGACTTTAACATTCTCCAGCCTCATTTACCAGGGCTAGCTAGTTTTAGCAAAACATTTTAGCATATTAAATACTTTTCTGCTGAAGAAAGCTGGAAGGGGGTTCCCTGGGCTAAGTCTCAGCCCACCCAGTACTTGATTTTAGTCTCAGCCCAATTTTGACTAGAGCATTTTACAGACCAGTTGACCTTTAAATACCTTCAGTTGGAAGAAAATGATTACTTGAAGCTGATCTCTCTTCCCCTTAATCCTCCAGATTTTGAGGGACCTGGGGAGGCTGTTTGGAACTCTATACTGGCAGAGGCCACATGTCCCATGTCTTCCTTGGAAGCTGTTCCTGAGGGGGTAAAAAGGGTTTTAACCAGGAAGGGGGTTTTCCAGCAAATCCTGCCAGACCAGGATGTAGAACAAAAGGTGATTAGTTTCCCTTTTTCACTTTTATACTCAAGTCAAGTGCCCGATTTTTCACGTCCTTGAAATTGTCCATCAGAAGAGAAAGAGGAGTTGTCTGAGTCTGTCCCATCTTATCATGAGTTTCAGAAAAGTAGATACAAACAGCCAAAAACAAAGAGACGCACAAAAAGACACAAAACAGATTCCTCACAAAACAGATTCCTTCTGCCAGAGGAGGAAGAACTGAATGTGGAACGTCAGCCTCACACCGCTGCACCTCAGGAGCGACCAGCTTTGTTCCTACTGATTATACTGAGGAGGGGACTTTGTTCCCTACTTAGGAGGGGGCCTGGAATAGCTTCCAAGACCACGGTTGACAACCCACCTGTGCGTCCACTTAAGTCTTATGCCAACCTTACAAAATATTAGTTACTGATTACCAAGGGCGCCACAACAGACAAGACAAGACAAACAAGTATCACCGATCGGTGCACGACTCTCCGGTTCGGGGGCCTTGGGGTGTTGGGGGATCCTGGACAAGTCCCCCAAGCTATTATTATTATTTTGTGCCTGTACTGAGGCTTAAACTCAGGACCTTGAACTTTCTCCTGGCCTTCTTGCTTGCAGCTGGCACTCCCACTTCCATTTTGGCATATTTTTTCAAGTTAATTACAGAGAATCACAGATTTTGCTGATGGGCTGGCTTTGACTCATCATACTCCTGGTGTAAGGGCTGACCTGAAAACTGGAGTAACTAAATATAAGTTTTAGTGTTAAAATTATAACAGCTTCTAAACCCTGGTAATGACTCCATGATAGAAGACTGCACCCCCACCCATGAGACTAGTTTCTTATAGTTTGACATTTAAAAATGTAGGGAGCACTTGTTCACCTCTGTACCTGGGTAGCAACCATGGTAACAGACAGTAAAAAATGATCAGTCATAGACTATAGAAATAACCATAATAGTAGTAGAAATGCCATGGTAACTGTTAGGTTGGTTTACTTATGATTGAGTACTGGATTGTTTTAGCCCGCTCAAGCTTGCTTAGTGGTAATGGGAAAATATGGTGGCAATTGTTAAAATAATGTTGATACTAGGTCAGCCTGACCACAATATTCTGCTTCTGTACATGGCTTGCTTAACCCATTTGTGACTTGCTCTACCCCCTGCACTAACCCCCTGCATCAGTGCTACGTGACCACCTATTGTCAATTCCTGATATTGAGGCCAGTTCCCGATATCAAAGCCAAAATAGATAACTGAAAGGGTAGATAGCCAATAGAAATAGGAGAAGACTTGCTTGCTAAATGCCATCCAATCAAGTATCTCCCAAGTTGGAAATACCCTGCCCCTGTTGTAATCACAGTAAAAACCCTGCCTATCTGAGGGTCGGGGCTCTCAATTCAGATCTGCTGTGTCGGTGACGGTTGGGAGTCCAGGCTCGAGCTTGCAATAAAGACTCTCATGCGTTTGCATTGGTATTGGCTCCTTGGTGGTCTTTGGGGACCGGAAATCTGGCATAATACTGGTTGCAGCATTCTGAGTAGCTAGGGTCACAGATATAAGCCACCAGTATGCACACAAGAAACTAGTCTCACTGGTGCGGGTGTAGCCCTCTGGCATGGAGTCATCATCAGGGTTTAGAAGCTGTTATAATTTTTTTTTGGGGGGGGGGCCAGTCCTGGGCCTTGGACTCAGGGCCTGAGCACTGTCCCTGGCTTCTTCCCGCTCAAGGCTAGCACTCCGCCACTTGAACCACAGCGCCACTTCTGGCCGTTTTCTGTATATGTGGTGCTGGGGAATCAAACCTAGGGCCTCGTGTATCCGAGGCAGGCACTCTTGCCACTAGGCTATATCCCCAGCCCGGAAGCTGTTATAATTTTAACACTAAAACTTATATTTAGTCTCTCAGGTTTTTAGGTTAGTCCTTACACCCCATGTTGGCAAGTGTGGCACCTGGCCGGCAGTGATGTCCCCAGGCCAGCAGGCATGTTCCCAGGCCAGCAGGTGTGACCTAAGCCTGGCAGACGTGTTGCCAGACCAGCAGGTGTGTCCACAGGCCAGCAGGTGAGCCTCTTGCAGGCAAGTGTGACCCCAGGCCTGCAGTCATGTCCCCAGGCTGCAAGGCATGTTCCGTGAGCCAGAAGGCCTGGCTGCAGGACAGCAAGTGCGTCCCCAAGCCAGCAGGCATGTCCCTAGGCCAACAGGTATGTCCATAGCCCGGAAGGCATGTCGCCAGGCTGGCAGGTGTGGCCACAGCCTGGCAGGCATGTCCCAGGTCCGAAGGCCAGTCCCCCTGCCCGCAGGTAGGTCCTTAGGCTGGAAGTTGTGCCATGGGCCAGCAGACTTGGATGCAGGCAGGCTGGTGTGGCCCCAGCCTGGCAAGCGTGGCCCCAGCCTGGCAGGCATGTCTGCAACATGACAGGCATGGCCCTGAGCTACCAGGTGTCACCCCAGCCCAGCAGGCATGGCACAGGCTAGGAGGCTTGTCCCTAGCTGGCAGGTAGCTCCCCAGGCTGGCAGGTGTGGCCACAGGTGGGCAGGCTTGGAGTGTCCCTAGGCAGGCATGCCTATCCCCAGACCGGCAGGTGTGCCCCATGCAGACAGGCATGGCCCCACTCTGGCAGGGGTGACCCCAGTCTGGTAAGCATGATCCCAGGCCTGCAGGAATGTCCTCAGGCCAGCAATAGTGTCCCCAACATGGCAGGCATGTTCCTGGGCCAGTAGGGCATGGCCACAGGCCAGCAGGTCTGGTCCCAGGTTGGAATGCCTGACCCAAGGATGGCAGGTATGGCCCCAGACTGGCAGGAGTGACCCCAGACCAGCAGGCATGTCATAAGGCTGGCAGTTGTGGCTACAACTTGGCAGGTTGTCAGCAGGCCTGTTCCCCAGCCAGCAGGCAGGTCCCCAGGTTGGAAAGCATGGCTCCAGGCCAGCAGGTGTGTACACAGGCCCACAGTTGTGGCCCCAGGCCTGCAAGTGTAGTTCCAGCCCATCAAGCATGTCTCCATGCCAGCAGGATTAGCCCCAGTCTGCAGGGGCGTCCCAGGCTGTCAGGCACATCCCAGGCTGGCAGGAATGTTCACAGGCCGACAGGTGTGGCCCATGCAGACTAGTGTGACCCCAGGCTGGCAAGTGTGTCCACAGGCAGGCAGGTATGGCCCCAGACCAGTAGGCATGTTCACGGGCCAGCAGGTATGCCCCATGCCGGCAAATGTGGTCCCAGGGCAGCAGTCATGTCCACAGGCCTGCAGGTGTTGCCCGAGGCCAGAGAACCTGTCCTAGGCAAGTGGGTATGTCCCCAGGCCATCAGGTGTGGCCTGGCGCTGGAAGGCATGGCCTCAAGCCACCAGATATGACCCCAGCCCAGCAGGTGTGTCATCACTATGGCAGGTGTGTCCCCAGTCCATCAGCCATGTCCCAGGCATGCCCATACCCTGACCAGCAGGCAGGTACCCAGGCCTGCAGGTGTGGCATGTCCCCAGGCTGGCAGGTGTAGCCCCAAGGTGACAAATTAGTGGTGATATTTCTACATGTCACAACAAAATCCAGCTTCCCTATATCCATCCTGCCATACATATCCTTCCCAATCTCTGTCTCTGTCTCTGTCTCTGTCTCTGTCTCTGTCTCTGTATCTGTCTCTGTCTCTGTCTCTGTCTGTCTGTATGTCTGTCTGTCTGTCTGTCTCTCTCTCCCTCTCCCTTCCCCCCTCTCCTTCTGGATTTTGGTGATTAAATGGAGGTAAGAGTCTCATGGACTTTATTGCCTGAGGAGGCTTTGAACTGTGATAATAAAATCTTGGCCTCCTAAATAGTTAGGCTTACAGGCATGAGCCACCAGCTCCCAGCTCCATCTTCACCATTTGTAGGTTTCTGCTAAGTAATGTTCATGGGGACATTTTGTTATGCAACCCATCTCCAGTATTAGTTCTTCTTGCAAAACATTATACTGAAACCTATAAACCTATACCTAAGAAACAATTTATTTTGCCTTTTCCCAGTCCTTGGAAATTACTATTGTACTGTCTATACTTATAAATTTGTCTCTTGTAGATACTTCACATAAGTTGTATTTTGTAGTATTTTTCTGTAATTGGTTTATTTCAGTTGGCATAATAAACCTCCAGCAATATTCATGTTGTAAAATGGCAGGATTTTCTGTTCAAGTTCTTTGTTTACATTTGGATATTTTTGTTGTGGGTTTGTATGATTTTGTTATATAATATTCCATTATTTTCTCTTTTTTTCATTTCTTTATTGTCAAAACAATATACAGAGGAGTTGCAGTTTCATATATATGGCAGTGAGTACATTTCTTATCCAATTTGTTACCTCCTCCCTCATTTTCCCCTACCTCCCTGCCATTTGCCCCTCACCACGTTGAGTTGTACAGTTGGTTAACAAAATATAGTTTTGTAAGTATTGCTGTTGCATTCTTTTGACATTTTATCCTTTATCTCTCGATTTTAGTATTCCCTTTTTTTTGCCTAGTTACAATACATGTATATACAATATCCAGGGTACTAAGATCAGATACAGTAATACCTGGGATAAAACCACGGGAAATAAATACAAAAGGAAAAGGGCATGATTTCACATGGCATGTTGAAAATAACAACTTGTTTCCTTAACTTGGAACTCATTTTGCTTAGCATCATCTTCTGTGTTCATGTGTACATAGCTATTGAGCTACTGAGATCTTCTACTAGGACTATCCTAGACGTGTACTAATTATTACCAATGAGGGAAACCACAGAGTTTATGTTTCTTTGGGTCTGGCTCATTTCACTTAGTATGATTTTTCCCATATCCTTCCATTTCCTTAAGAATGGGACAATGTCAATCTTTCTGATAGAGGCATAGAATTCCATTATGTATATGTACCACATTTTCTTGATCCACTCATCTACTGAGGGGCATCTGGGTTGGTTCCATATTTTAGCAATGACAAATTGTGCTGCAATGAACATAGTTGTGCTGGTGGATTTAGTGTGGTCTTGATGGTAATCTTTTGGGTAGATGCCCAAAAGTGGGGCTACTGGGTTGTAGGGGAGCTCAATGTTTAGACTTTTGAGGAGCCTCCATACTGCTTTCCAGAGTGATTGGACAAGTTTACACTCCCCCCAACAGTGTAGCAGGTTTCCCTATTGGCCACATCCCCTCCAGGATTTGTTATTATTAGTTTCCTGACAAGGTAAATTCTTACTGGGGTGAGGTGGAATCTCAGTGTTGTTTTGATTTGCATTTTTTTATGGCCACTGAAGTAGAGCATTTCTTCATGTATCTCTTGGACATTCTGATTTTTGCTTCAGAGAAGTCTCTTTTTAGGTCTTTAGCCCATTTGTTAAGGGAGCAGTTGGTTCTTTGAGGATTTGGAGGAATTTAATTTTTGAGTTGTATGTATATTTTAGACATGAGGCTTTTGTCTGTTGTATAGCCACTAAAGATATTCTTCCAATCTGTGGACTGCAATAACATATGTCCAACCTTTCTTTGATTTGTTGTGTTTCTGTGCCTTTATTAAAAAAGTTTCATCTTGTGCCAAGGAGCCCAAGTGTTTCTCCTATTCCTTCAGGGTATCTGATTTTACCTCGAGATTTTTGATCGATTGAGAATTGATTTTGGTGTAGGGGAAAAACAGAAAGTCTTAAAAGTCCATTACCTAAATTCTTATCTTCAGAAGCTACCACAGGGTGTTAGGGCTGACCTAAAAACTGGAGTTGCCAGGGCTCAAGACCCCCTCTCCCCACTTCACCCAGGGAGATGTTAATCCCAAATTGTGAAAAAACACTCGGCTTTACCCCCGCCCACACCCGCAGAAGGAACAAAGTGTGTCTTTACGGGCTACGCTGAGTCGAGAAAAGATGCCAAGACCTCACCCCGTACCCCCTCACGTGTCTGGAGTAGACGCAAGACAGAGATCTCGGGGAGCCAGTTTGGATGTTCCACCAGTCTCAAAAAACTTTAATCAGGGAGGGATTTATAATGGTAATGGCGGGCAGGAAGGGGAGGGACTAATTGAATATTAACGATTGGCTAAATGGGCTGTCCCTCAGGTGAGGTCACGGGACTTCCTCTATGGGCGGAGATCACAGCCCCCCAAGGACCGGGCCTCGGGGGCTCTGCCGCCATGATGGCATGCACGTGCTCGCCCCCAGGGGCGGAGACTTCTCTTCCAGTTGAAACCGGAAAGAGGCGGGACGGGCTAAAGCCAGCTGTCTTCTTAAAGGCACAGCCATCCCCGACATCTGCCTCTTTTTGTTTTTTAAATGAGCAGGGGATGCTGTAAACATATAGCATATATAGGCATGAGGCAAATGCTGACATAAAATATATATGTGGGGCCCCTTCCACGAAGGGAGTAGGTTACAGGGCCATCCATTTGGCTCAGTCCAGAGAAGTTGGAGTCCTTGGCCTGTTTCTGCGCCACTCAGGATAATGCAGACATCGTCCCTCTTTTGGCAGTGAGGTAGAAGCAGGTTTAAGCTCTGGCATCTCTGGTAGTTCACAGTAGCTGATAACTTAAACACATGTGGTTAGTAAAACATTTTTTTTCGTAAACATTGAGGCGAAGGCGCCAAACCTCTGTTCTTACTTTTTAAAACATTTTTTTCATGAAACATTGAGGTTGAGTGTCAAAACCCTCAGCTCCTATTTCCCTCCCACGGGACTCCCTAACAGCAGGGTGAAAGGCAAAAGGGAGAAACAGTGTAATTTCCTATTTCAGTCCCTGTGCAAAGCTGTGGGCAATATTGCCATGGCAAAAAAATTGCGCCACAAGAGACGCTCAAGGAGAGTCTAGAAGGCAGACAGGCTACCTCCTACCACTATCGCCATTGTGTGCAGACAGGCTTTCTATATTCTCTTGGAAGAGCAGAAGAAATCCAGTATGGTCCTTGTTTTCCTAAAGAAAGAAACAAGACATTTCTCCAGAGCAAGTGCTCTGGGTTTAGTTTTCCAATCTGGAAAGGCACAGACAATGCTCTATCCCACACTGATTTGGGATGATTTAATTTTTTTAAAGATATTTAATATAAGCATAACTATTCTTAATTAATCATGGGGGCTACCCCCCTTCTCCCCTTTTTTTTCATTTATGACATAGAAGGGCACCAGGCTGGGCTGGGGATATGGGCAAAGGTCTTTTCTTCTGTAGCTACTTCCTGCTGAGAGGGGGCGACATAATCAAAGGCCCCTGATCAGCCTGGCACCGTCCAGTGTGGCTGGCAAAAGTTCCCATCCTTACCACGAGAATGGTCACTAGGGCCAGAGAGGGCCATGGTCTCCTCTGGCCAACTCCTGCACCTTGGGCATACCCAGAAGTTCCTAGGGCTAGGGCCTCCACGGCTATGAACGGCAAGTTCCCAGGTGGTGATCTCAGCAAGAGATGTTATTCTGTTAAAAGAAGCTTTTGAAAAGGTCAGGCAAAAGATTGATAAGTTTATAGGGCTAGTTAACATGAATGGCAGAGAACATACCCTGGGCATAAGCCAGGAAAGTTCCATTTGGAGCATAAACCCAATTGTAAAATGAACAGGTAAGGAGGAATGACTGAAAGAAGTGTTTAGTGACAGAGAACCGGTTTGGTGTAGCCAGTCAGAGGCAAAAAATAAATAAATAAATAAATATATATATATATCTGGCAGAGAAAAGGAAAATGGACAGGTATTACTTCTCTCGACAGCTCTGTTTAGGATATGACACCATTATCCTCTCACTCCACTCCGCATTCCCATCTCCTGGACTGGCTGAGTCTCAGGAGTTCCAGCGCTTATTGCTGGGATGGCATGCTCCCATCCACATTTACAGGCTTTGAACTCGGGGCCTGAGCACTGTCCCTGAGTACTTCTGCTCGAGGCTAGTGCTGTACCACTTGAGTCACTGTGCCGCTTTCAGCATTTTTGCTGGTTCTCTTGAGCCAAGCTCTCAATCTGGCTCTCTGCTGGTTAACTGGGGGTGGAGTTTTAGAGAGATTTTTCTTTTGCCCAGGCTGGCTTTGAACTGCATCCAGGGTGTCTTAGTCATACAAGCCCTTTTTATCACCAATTGAGCAACAGGATAACAATAGAAATAATCCATCTGTAACCTATTGAGAACTGACCAAAAATCATTTGTCAAAGTTTTGCTGTAACTTTTAGAGAACATAGCTAGCTCTGTGACCACCAACATAATTATGATGTTTTTAAGCTGGAGTAACCGTTATGATAGGACTATTCAAATCCTCACAAGACTCCTAGATTGTTCAAGCAGTTTCCAATGCAAGAGAGAGAGAGAGAGAGAGAGAGAGAGAGAGAGAGAGAGAGAGAGAGAGAGAGAGAGAGAGAGAGAGAGAGAGACCGAGGAATTGTTAGTAGTGAAACCAGGCAGCTTGGGAACAGACAGCTAGCACACGCGTTGGACCTGCATCCTAGGAAGCAAAATGTTAATTTTGGGTCAGGAAAATTTAGGTTAATAGTCACATTTGTATGAAATGATTCCGATTTCTTGATCTTGAGAGTTTATGAGAACACAGGAGAGAAAAATGGGAAGGTAAAATCTTAATTTATACCAAAGAATTGTCAGGACTAGATGTACACTTGACTTTTAACACACTGGATATAAAGAATAACACACTGGTTTTATATCATTGTACTTATACCACATGCTGTATATTTGAACCTTTTGGAGTTTTTCTTAGACACATTTGCTTACACCTGAACATGACCGGTTTGGGTTGAAAACCTATTTTTTTTCTGCTTTTAAGTTTTACCAGACATACAGACACACAGACACACATATGAACCTTGAGCGCTCTTAAAATTGCTTTTCTGATTGGCCATTTAAGTTTTCTGGAATTCCAGTGGCAAATGGTATTATTTTGCCCATAATAGAACCACGTGGTTGAATAAAAAACAAAAAGAAACCTCTCTTAGTCATCGAATCCCAAGACAACTCTTGGCTCCCAACATGACAATTTTTTTAAATCACATCAGATAAGCAAACTTTCCATCCACCCAGAAAAACTCCTCCATTTTTTTAAGTATCTTTGAACTGGTAATTATAGGAAATCCAACCAAATTACTTATTGCTGTGTCAGAACTCTTTGTTTCCCTTTTTAATATTTTGTTTTAGAAGAAAATTTGAGGCTTTTCCTTGTTCTAATTTCACCTGTAAGCTGTATGTCAGGAAAGCTTAACAGAGAGAAATGCTGCAGCTACACAGTGGGGGGTTCAGCTCACAGACCTGTAGCATGTGCTGGCCCCGCCCAGCGGCAGCGGCGGGGGAAAACAGCACAAAGCTAACAGAATACAGACCACCCCCGCTGGCTGCCGCCGCTGCATCCCCAAAGCCCAGGAGCCCAGCGCAAGCTGCTGCTCGTGAACCATGGCCCCCGGCCCTGGTGGCCGCAAACGCCTTGTGCGCTGCCGCTGCCCTAGGCCGTGCAAACACTAGACCATCTTCCACACACTTCCCGCAACCCGTTCACAGATTGGGACCTGGAAACCCCGGGTGGGCAGGGGCTCCCAGGCAGTATGGCGGCATCCACTCCGGGCACTGCAGCCGCCTGCAACACAGCCGCCACAGGCGCCTCCATCCCCAGCACTCCCCTGCCACATCCCAGGACTCGCGAAGCCTCGCGAGCCCATCCCTGTTCTCTCTCTATGCATTTGCCCCATCTGGCCGAGCACTCTTTTCTCTGAACCCAATTACTCAGCGAAGTCTGTGGGGTTATTGAACCCCCAAATTACTGGACGTGCGTCCGGTCGCCCCATGTCTTGGGCACCACTCGTCGGGACTCAACACCCCTTCTCCCCACTTCATCCAGGGAGATGTTAATCCCAAATTGTAAAAAAGCACTTGGCTTTACCCCCCGCTCCCCGCCCGCAGACGAATAAAGCATGTCTTTACAGGCTACGCTGAGTGGAGAAAAGATGCCGAGACCTCCCCCCGACCCCCCGTACCCCTCCACTTGTCCAGAGTAGACGAAAGACAGAGATCTCGGAGAGCCAGTTTGGATGTTCCACCAGTCTCAAAAAACTTAAATCAGGGAGGGGTTTATAACGGTAATAGCAGGCAGGAAGGGGAGGGACTAATTAAATATTAACGATTGGCTAAATGGGTTATCCCTCAGGTGAGGTCATGGGACTTCCCCTATGGGTGGAGATCACAGCCCCCTAAGGACCGGGCCTCTGGGGGCTCCGCCGCCAAGATGGCACACACATGCTTGCCCCAGGGGTGGGGACTTTTCTTCCAGTTGAAGCCAGAAGGAGTTGGGATGGGCTAAAGCCAGCAGAAAGCCAAAATAGATAACTGAAAGGGTAGATAGCCAATAGAAATAGGACAAGACTTGCTTGCTAAATGCCATCCAATCAAGTATCTGCCAAGTTGGAAATAACCTGCCCCTGTTGTAATCACAGTAAAAACCCTGCCTATATGAGGATCGGGGCTCTCAATTCAGATCCGCTGTGTCGGTGACGGCTGGGAGTCCAGGCTCTAGCTTGCAATAAAGACTCTCATGCGTTTGCATTGGTATCGGCTCCTTGGTGGTCTTTGGGGACCAGAAATCTAGGCATAACAAGGGAAAACAAATTAAATGCAAGTAGAAGAAAAGAGAATGAAGGATTTCCTGGTAAACTAGGGTTTGTACTGTCACAGCATTGATAAACTGAAAGATGATATCGAATACTATAGTTTGCTGACACAATTTATTAGTAGAGAGGCAAAAGGTATACAACAGGCAAGAGGTATGCTGTAGGAAAGCCACCAACAGGAGGTCAGTGGAGCTGTGTGAACAAAATTCTCAAGTGGCTTTCAATTCTTAGGAAAGCTACATCGGGGTGAATCCCTCAAGAATAAGGCATTGATGTAGTTGCACCCTATTGTCCTTAAGCTCTTGACTATGAGGTAAGAAAGGAATTAAGTCAGTAAAGGAGTAAGATTTGAAAATTTAGATGGCTGAGCTACGAATTGCTTGTCCCTTTCTCTCTTTTATGTCACACTACAACATGGAGAAAATAATAATAAAAGAGAAGGACGGGGAGAAGGAATGTACAATCCTTGACTTTACTTCCTCCCATAAATTATGCAGCTAAAGTAACAGTTTGTTCTAGCATGATCTGGATTAGAAAAAACAATCTGGTATTTGTAGTAGGTTCAAAAGTAAAATAGTTAATTTTAACTGACTCATAAACATAAATCTGAGATCATTCTAGTAACAATATCATTATCAAGTTAAGGAAAGTAACAAATCTTCCCCAGTGTAAAGGGAGTCATTTCAACTTGAGTATATAGAGAGTTGTTACTGGAAAAAGTAAAATCACTTTATGTTCATATTCTGATGAGGTGAGAATCCTTAAAATAACCACTACAATTTCACTTGACTATCTCAGCTGTTAATTTTTTTCTGTCTTGATTCTTTTGCTTGTTCCTAAGCTTGTGTATTAAGTCTCTCATCTCATTTTCTCAATTATCTTTCATGCCTCTTCAGTTCCTGGGTCCTTCCACTCTTCCTACCTTTAAATTATATTCATTTTTCTTGTCATACCATTTCTTGACTATTCTCTTGTGTCTTATTCCTATCTCCTTCCAAGTGAACTCTTTTAAAAAGTTCACCATAAAATATATATTAAACAAGTCATATCACCTTTGTGAATATATGATGGTGCTAAATTTATAATTTTTCTAAGGAAATAAGCAGAAATCAGCACTGGCCTAGGCAAACTGTTATGGTCCAAGGCATATTAAGGCAACATTTTATTTATTTAAAATGTTAATTTATTATAAAATACAGCTAATTTTATTTTTTATTCTTCAAATGATTCTATAAATGGGTTACAATTTAACATGTCCACTTATGTATAACGTGTTTTTGTTCAATCACCTCTTCCATTATTCTCCCCACCTTCCCCAATCAGTTCCATCAAGTTTCCCTTATCCTTTTGAACAAATTTATTAAATATTATGACTATATTTATCTACTGTTCCCTTTTCTACTCACCCATCCTCCTCACTCTAGACTCTTCCATTGAAAACATACATGAGCTTCCTGATAATCATTTTGTTAAACTGACTACTATTTGTTCAAACAAGAAGTACCTATCAGTGCTTCCCAGAAAACCATAGTGTTTCCATCCAGCCTATAATATATATAGTTTGACAACTTGATCATATGTATATACATATGCACCCTGTGTTTGTTCACATGGGAGGTTGTATTTCCAGTCTAAGATCCACATAAGATAAGTCATGCACCCTTCGTCTTCTAGGCTCTGGCTTAGTTTACTCATTATGTAATTTTTCCAGATCCATCTGTTTCCCTGAAAATGGCATAATTTCATTCTTCCCTGAAGGCTAAGTAATGTGTATGTGTGTATATCTCACATTTCCTTGGTATTTTCATCCATTCTAGGACATATGGGTGCTAGAATATTGTGAATAGTGCTATAATGAACATGACTGTGCAAGTACATTTGTTGTATCTTATCTTGAAATCTCAGATAAATGCCCAAGAATGCTGTCACTGCATCATATGGAATCTGTATACTGATAGCCATAGTGATTTCAATGATTTTATATTCCCACCAACAGCATGCTAGGAACCCTTCTCCCCTGAATCCTCACCAGGATTTTTTTGTTGTTTGTATGCTTCATGACTGGAGTTAGATGGAATTTCCATGTTTTTTATTTGCATTTTCTTTATGGCAGGGAAAGATAGACATTTATTCATGAATCCATTAGCCATTTGAATTTCATCAGAGAGGCATCTGTTTAGCTCTTTTGCCCATTTATTTGTTGAGTTGTTGCTTCTTGGGGACTTTGTTGTTTAAGTGCACTGTGTATTCTGTTTACAAGATCCTTTTAAAATATAGAGCTAGCAGGAATCTTCTGATGTTTTGTATGCTGCCTTTAGCTTAGTGACAATGTCCTTTTTTGTGCAGAAGCTTTAATGTTTTTACTGTAATGGTGAAGTAGAGAGGGGTTACAGTTACATAAGTAAGGTAATGAGTACATTTCTTCCTGGACAGTGTTACCCCCCATCTCATGCTTCCCCCCTGACTCCCTTCTCCCCTACAAGTTGTAAAGGTCACTTCCAGCATAGTAAGTATCACTGTTACACTGGTTCAACCTTTGTCTCACCCTTTCTGTGATTCCTCTTTTTAAAAGAGGATCACAATAGCTCAATAACTATGTGCATACAGACATATAAAATGATGCTTATCGAAATGAACTCCAAGGGATGGAAACAAGAGTTTTTGTAAGTGATTAGGTTTTTTTAAAAAACAGTTTTCAGGTCTGTCTTTCTTTTTTCTTTTGGTTTATTCCCTGCAGAAGCTTTCTGGCTTAATGCAATCCCATTTTTCAGTTCTTTTTCTGTTTTCCTACTTGCTGAGCCCCTAGATTCTATTGAGAAGTTCTTGGCAGTGCAAATTAATCATAGTGTTTTCCACGCTCCTTTCTGTAGTACTTTCAAGTCTTATGTAAAGGTCTTTGATCTGCGTTGAACTGATATTGGTATAGGATGAGAAATAAGGGCTCATTTTCATTCTTTCCCATATGGTCATTGCATTCTTCCAGGACCATATGTTGAAGATGCTATGTTTTCTCCAATTGTATATTTTGGCCTCCATTGTACCAAATTAGTTGGCTGTGGGTTCCTGTAATTCTATTTGGGATATGCCTATGTCAATGAGTTCTAGTGTTAGAACCTATTAAGACTTTTACTGTGGGTCTTTCAGTTTGTTCTATTGGCCTATGGGTTGTTTTGTGCCAGTACACACACACACACACACACACACACACATTTATAATTGTATTGTCAAGGTGATGTACACAGGGGTTAGAGTTACATATGTAAGGTAGTGAGTACATACATTTCTTGTCAAACTTGTTACCCCCTTGCTCATTTTTCTCCCACTTTCCCTCTCCCCAATCCCACTCAATATGTTTCTATTATTTTGGAAAATCCTAATTTGAATATATAGGTCAAGATGGGCAGGGAAGTTTAATATGAGAAAATGCCATTGGGTTTCTGTAGGATGCTTAAAAGTTAGCAAGGTGAAGATTTGGAATGATGTTACTGAAAAAGCAAAACAAATACAGATAATTAAGAAAGTTCAAATTAACTGGGGAAGAGAAAGTAGCTATGTGGTTCAAGTGGTAGATTATAAAAGCCAAGTGGTTCTGATTTTAAGTCTTCTTAGTGGCACAAAATAACTGGATATGGAAAAACAATGGAATGGGCAGAGATTGCAGATGGTGGTAGTGAGGATTTGGATCAAACCAGGAAGTTAACAAAGGGGTTTCCAGAATTTCTGCATGTGGCAAACAAGTAGCTTTCTGTTTACATTGAAAGGGCAATGTTAGATGATTTGTGAGAAAGTTGCATTTTATTAGCAGAGGTGTTTTATTTAGAAATATGTATTATAGTGAACCCGCTTTTCTGAAAATACTTATATTCACAAATTCCATTTACTATGAAAACAGTGATTTCTCTTTCCTAGAATCAATTTATGACTTTCATTGGCCAACTGAAAAGTTACATATTTTACCTCTTTACTGTGGGAAAATACACATAGCATAAAATTGAGCATGTCAGCCACTTTTAGGTATACAGTTTAGTGTCATTAAATATACCCACGTTGTTTTACAATATACTATCCATCTCCAGGACATTAAATGGAATCATATAACATTTACTCTTTTTTGTAATTAATGTTTTGTGTTCCTTTATTTTGCACAATAGTTTGTGCTTGCCCATGTTGGGGCATGTGTTAGAACAAAGTCCAGCTACTTAGATAGGATCCCTTGACAGTTTGAGGTTTCTATAAATTGAGAGGTACAGTAGTATCACCCTTTGGAATTCAGAAAATTTGTACCTAGGAAGTATGTGAGCAGAAGCTAGCACATAGTAAGTTCTTAAGAAATGTAGTTTACCATTATTAGGGTACTCTACAACCTGGCATCAAGAGTCTCTTTTCTTTCTTTCTTTCTTTTTTTTTACGTGTGTGTGTGTGTGTGTGTGTGTGTGTGTGTGTGTTTCACTTTTGGTTATTGTCAAAGTGAAGTACAGAGGGGTTATAGTTTGATATGAGGTGGTGGAGCTTGTCATTTCACAGGAGTAGAAGTAGAAGGTACATCCATCTGTTCCCAGGTCAGCATCGGCTGAATGTGTATGGGTTTTTCCTTCAGGAAAACTCAGGCCTGAAGTTGATCTTTTCTGTTTATTGTTCTAGTGTCCTGGTCTGGTTAATGCACGATGTCCCTGTCTCAGCTTCTAGGTATTTTAAAACATGGGTGCTGGCACCCACTTCGCAAGGGGCTTGTGAGACAGAAGCAAACCCCAGCACACAACCTACAAAGAAGTACAAACTGTGCCTTTTCCTCCACACCATCTATTGCAACTCTTCTTTCATCCTTTAAATGAATTTATGGTTCAGTTCAACAAAGAAGATCTAGGCAATTTATAAATGAAGTGGTCACATGGAGAAACTAGTCACCATAAAGATAGATAACCGATGTCCACACTCATTAATTTATCTTTTCTCCATCCTTCCTTTTCTCAGCCCTAAAGTTTAGTTGACACACAGAAGATCTTGTTTCATCTAGAAGCCCCTACAGAGGTCTTTTTTAGCCAGGCAGCTGGCTTTTAAGACTAGCCTTCATGTGCCAAGTGCTGTAAGCTGTTGTATTTCAGATTATTAACCCCCAGAAAAGGTCTAGTCTCACGAAGTTGATCCATAACAATCAGACCCACAAAAAGGTCTAAACCTTACATACAAGGGTCTAAACATATAAAACAAGCAAGCTGGTTGCTAATGGCTCATGCCTGTAAACTTCTCAGGAGGTTGAGATATGAACACTGAGGCTTAAAACCAGCCCAGGCCTAAAAGTCTGAGATTCTATCTTCAATTAAACAGCAAAATGCTGAAGTGGAGGCATGGCTCAAGTGGTAGAATGCAAGTTCTGAGTGAAAGACCTGGGTGAGAGTTCAAGGCCCTGAGTTCAAGCCCCAGTCCCACCACACACAGGAAACACACACACACACACACACACACACACACACACACACACACACACACCAAAATATGCATACATACACACCCACACTCATCTCCCCCTCCACACACACACTCCACAAGCCAATTAACTAACATAAGTTCCTTTTGAATGGCTAGTGTGAAGAAATGTGCATCCTTGCTTCTGATACAATAATCACAAGCAGGTTGGAGGCTTCAGTATCACAGTGAGAAAATTTGGGTACTCATCTCACTGGATACAGTTCTTGAGTTTGAATTCTCCGTGAACACAACCTTCATATTGTGTTTTAGGTTATACACTCTAGGATTCCTATAAGTAGCCAGATCAACAGACTTCCACATAGGTTTTTATAAAGCTCACCCATTTTTCCCTAAACAAGTTTCTTTTCTTTTGATTTCTCTTCTTATCCCTATCTCTCCCTTTCTTTCTCTCTTTCCTTCCTTCCTTCCTTCCTTCCTTCCTTCCTTCCTTCCTTCCTTCCTTCCTTCCTTCCTCCCTCCCTCCCTTTCTTCCTTCCGTCCTTCTTTCCGTCCTTCCTTCCTTCCTTCCTCCCCCCCCACTCCCTCCCTTCTTCTGCGTGTGTGTGTGCATGCACATGCATGCGCGCGCACATGTGTGCTAGTACTGCGGCTTGAATTCATGGCCTTGTACTCTTCTTTGGCTTTTTCAGTGTACGCTGGTGCTATAACACCACCTGAGCCACATTTCCACTTTCAGACTTTTATTGGTTAATTGGAGATAAGAATCTATTTGATTTGTCTGCCCAGGATTTCTCCAAACCTTGTTCCTCAGATCTCAGCCTCAAGAGTAAATAAGGTTAAAGTTGTGGGCCACCAGAGCCTGGCTAACAGTTCTTTCTTATACACTAGTTTGGTATTTATTTGGGACAGGTGTAAAATTATTTACTATTACAGAATGTAAGTTTCAGATATAATAAATTAAAAACTGATTATGATACAGTGTATTGTAAGAAAATATTGTTTTCTGCTAGACACAAGTGTCTAGAAGAAAATATTACACAATGCTTTAAATTATAAAATGATCTCTGAGTAGTGGAATTATAGTTGACATTAACTTTTGTTCTTATTTAAAATGTTATCTGAATGGTTGCTTATATAATGTACTCCTCATTCTGTGGTCAGTTACTTGTATAATGTACTCCTCATTCTGTGGTCAAACATGACAGTCTTTTAATGGAGAATATAAAATCAAGCTCTTTTCCATCCTCCATACAAATAAATTGTTTGCTGAATTTATTCATATTTTATTTTACTTTATATTTTCTAGTACTGAGGCTTGAGTTCAGGCCTGCTCTTGACCTCTTGAGCCACAGTTCCACTTCCAACTATTTGCTTGTTAATTGGCAATGACAGTTTCATGAACTTTTCAGCCCAGGCTGGCCTTGAACAGCAATACCCAAATCTCTGCCTTGTGAGTAGCTAGGAATATTGGCATGAGCCACCAGTGCCTAGCCTGTAATTGTTTTGTAACTCATCTCAGGCGGGGAACTGGTGGCTCAATGATGTAATCACAGCTACTCAGGAGGATGAGATTTGAGGATCACCACTCAAAGCCAGCCTGGACAGAACAGTCTATGAGACGATTACTCTTATCTCCAATTAACTACTAAAAATCCAGAAGTGGAGCTGTGGTTCAAGCCTTGAGGAAAACAAACAAACAAACAAAAACCTCAAGGACAGCAGCAGGGACTGAGCTCAAGCCCTAGGCTTGACATACAGACAGAAAAGTCATCTCATATTCTGCAACCTTATACTGACCTTTTATTAATTTTAATAAGTTCAGAGTTGATTCCTTTTGATTTTAAGTAACAAGCATTGACCATTTGTTTACTAACATTTCTCTTCCATTTGTGGTAAAGGTGGTAGAATCCAGGGCCTTTTGATATCTAAGCCAGTGCTCCACTGCTGAGCTACAACACTTCAGCTCTTCTTCCTAGCTTGTACCAGCTTTAACCTGAAGAAGAATGTTGAAAGTAATGTTGGTAGCTGGTGCACTTGTCTTGTTTCTTGTTTGAAGGAATATGCATTTACTTCAATTGTTCTATTAGAGATGAGCATAAGAATCAGTTGTAATTTCACCAGGACATATTTTCAATGTATGCAGTAATAGTGGTGGTAGGCTTTAATACAGGCTGTATATAGTAACCAACAGTGGCAACAAGTTGAATACGAAGTATACATTTCACCCTTCTCTTAAATCACAGAAGTATATTTTTAACATCAAAATCTCCAAACTTCTGCTCTTTTTGTGAGAAGTGCCAGAAGAAAATCATACGCATTTAGAATGTGCAATTTTCCACTTCTTTTTTCCTGCGTGGCAAAAATCCACATTTAGGTCAGGTGTAATGAGACCTGCTTCTGTGAGGGGACCGGTTTTTATAGGAACTACTTTTAATTTCCTCTGTTCCATGGGAGGATGGAGACCTGAGGTATTCTGACAGCTTTTTAAAACTAATTCTTCTTTGAAATTCCTTTAGGATTTAATTTTTTTTTTTTTTTTGCCAGTCCTGGGGCTTGGACTCAGGGCCTGAGCACTGTCCCTGGCTTCGTTTTGCTCAAGGCTAGCACTCTGCCACTTGAGCCACAGCGCCACTTCTGGCCATTTTCTGTATATGTGGTGCTAGGGAATTGAACACAGGGCCTCATGTATACGAGGCAAGCGCTCTTGCCACTAGGCCATATCCCCAGCCCAGGATTTATAATTTTTTTAATTTCTTTTTACTTTTTTGAAGTTGAGGGCTCCAGTTCATGTTCCTTAAACTTTTCTTCTTCAGGACACCAGCATCTCCTGACTAAAATCTTAGCTACTCAGAAGTCTAAGACATGAGGATTTCAGTTAGAAGCCAGTCTGCACAGGAAAGTTGATCAGACTCTTCGCTCCATCTAGCTAACAAAGAAGCCAGAAGTAGAGATGTGGCTCAAATGGGAGAGCTCTAGCCTTGAGAAGAAAAGGTCAGGGACAGCACCCAGGTCCTGAGTTCAAGCCCCAGAACTGGAACACACAACATGCCTCACCATTACCTACAAGAAATAGTTTTGCTTCTAACCCGGGTCCTGGTGGCTCACATCTGTAATCCTACATATATTCAAGAGGCTGAGACCTGAGGATTGAGGTTTGAAGCCTGCCTGGGCAGCAGTCTATAAGATTCTTATCTTCAATTAATCACACAAAAGCTGGAAGTAGAGATGCACTTCCAGTGATAAAATGCCAGACTTCAGTGACAAAGCTAAGAGATAAGTCCCAGGCCTGAGTTCAATCCCCAGTACTGACATAAACACAAACACACAACACGCGCACATGCACACACATATGCCTTCTAAATTAACTTCAGAGTTGTGGGCAATTTTCCTGTGTTATCAATAATAAAACATGTAAATTGCTTTTGAAGATTTCTCTCTGCAAAGAATGACATTGCCCCATTCATAAGGAAATGGAAGGACTTGGAAAAAATTATACTAAGTGAAGTGAGCCAGACCCAAAGAAACATGGACTCTATGCTCTCCCTTATTGGGAATAATTAGTACAGGTTTAGGCAAGTCATAGCAGAGCATCACAAGAGCCCAATAGCTATACCCTTATGAACACATAAGATGATGCTAAGTGAAATGAACTCCATGTTATGGGAACGATTGTTATATCACAGTTGTAACTACTTTCAACGTCCCATGTGTATCTGTAGCTTCTATTATTGATGATGTTCTTGTATCACCTTCCTGTGATTGTACCTACACTATCTCTGTAATCTTATCTGAGTATATTGGATACCGTGTATACTGGTATTAGAAGTAGGAAATTGAAAGGGTATACCAAAATTGAGAGACACACGGTAAAAAAAGACAAACAACTACAAAAGCAATACTTGAAAAACTGTTTGGTGTAAGTGAACTGAACACCTGGGGGGGGGGAGGGAAAGGGGGAGGTGGGAGGGGGGTATGAGGGACAAGGTAACAAACAGTTCAAGAAATGTATCCAATGCCTAACGTATGAAACTGTAACCTCTCTGTACATCAGTTTGATAATAAAAATTTGAAATAAAAAAAAGATTTCTCTCTGCAGCATTATGCAATACGCAGTGGTATGTCTTGTGATACATTTTCATGTCACAGGAAATTGATTCCTCAGGACAAGAACACAAAGAGCAAATCTACCTTTGTGCCTCTTTTAACTTCCTTTTGGGCATCTTCAATAGAAAATGCATAAAGATTTTTGTTATCTGAGTGTGACACAAAAGCCTAGGGAAACCCGAGCAGGTGGCACATGCCTGTAATCGTAGCTACTCAAAGAGCTGAGATCTGAGGATTGGAGTTCAAAGCTAGTCCAGGCAGAGAAATCCACGAGACCCTAATTTCCAATTAATTACCACAAAATCCAGAAGTGGAGCTGTGATTCAAGTGGTAGAATGCTAGCCTTGAGCAAAGAAGCCAAAGGATAGTGCCCAGGCCTTTAATTCAAGCCCCAGGGCTGGCACAAACACACCAAACACACACACACACACACACACACACACACACACACACACACACACACACACACACACACACACAAAAGCTGATAGAACATGCACTTGTGCTTGCTGCCACCTTCTGGTTTGCATATGTTAGTAACTGTTCTCACTCCCTGCATCTCCTTATGCATATGTTAGTAACGATTCTCACTCCCTGCATCTCCTTAGACCCTTTTTTTCTGTTCAACTAAGCTTGACGTGATTTTTTTCCCCTTTATTGAGATTTAGAACCTACATAATTTTCACAGTACACCGTTTAACCTCCCCAATGATGGGCATCGTTATTCTAAGCTACAAAGTTTATTTCTGAACTCTATGAACATTAACAGTAAAACAATTTTCTCCAGGTTGGATGCTAGGTCCTGGTTCCTGATACTATGACCACCAATTCAGATAAACAGGGCAAGGAGTCTTAAGAGTTGCACAGGACTGAGCTCCATTCTTGGATGGTAGAGAGCAGCAGTGAGCCTTTAGTGAGCAGGGTTTTTTAAAGGAAAAAAAGCCATACACAGGAGGGGGTATGTAACAGCAAGCAGTGTTCCAGTTTTACATCAAATCGAAAACAGATAGTAGCAGTACAGTCAAAGATAATTGCTACAAAGCAACAAACAATAAATTGTCAAACGGACATCAAAGCTAATCACATCCCTACTCTCTCTCACTCAATTTTACAGACTTGCCCTTATCTACTCCGCTCCTTTTTATTGCTGTTGGCCAACTGGGATTCACTGCTGTTGACCAGACCACATCCCTTATCAAATCTGGGTTTCACTGCTGCCTGCCACAAACTGATCTGGTTCAATGACTTACTTCTAAAAGCCTATCTCTGGAATTTCCTTTCAATGGCTGGTCTGAAGTTTTTCTCACTGAGGGGTTCTGCCTTTAATATTTGCCCCTATTTCTGATAGTCAATATTTTTGTCCTGCCTCTGAATTCACATTGGGTGACATGTACACTTATTTCCTTTTGCTTAGTATCATCTGTTCCATCTTTTTCTCTCATTTCTCCCCAACCCCTCCCCCCCCACCCTGGAGTTGCTTAGCTTGCTTTTATCAATGCCCACTTTAGTTGGGGCCCTCTACAATATATATATATATTTTTTTTTGGCCAGTCCTGGGCCTTGGACTCAGGGCCTGAGCACTGTCCCTGGCTTCTTCCCGCTCAAGGCTAGCACTCTGCCACTTGAGCCACAGCGCCGCTTCTGGCCGTTTTCTGTATATGTGGTGCTGGGGAATCGAACCTAGGGCCTCGTGTATCCGAGGCAGGCACTCTTGCCACTAGGCTATATCCCCAGCCCCTCTACAATATTTTTTTCACCCACTTTCCACTCATTCTGTGCCCTCCTCCCATCTTCCCTCAGTTGTGCCCATGCATGTGAGGTAAAGAATATACAGTTCTCTAAGTACTAGAAGACAAATTAAAGAGAAGTCCTTTGTTTCATTATCTTTGGAGTTCTTTTCAGTCTATATATTATTTTATGTACATATGAAGTGGTGCTTGAGTCTTATGACTTGGTGCTTTTCTCTGAAGAATGTCCTTTTCTGGTCTCACTGTGTATTGGTATCTCAGGTCCTGTTTGCTTTGTTTTATTTCATTGCATTTTAAATCTAACACCCACATATCAATGAGACCGTGAACCATTTGTCTCTCTGTTCTTGGCTTGTCTCGCTCAACATGATTTGTCCTAGTTCTGTCCATATCCCTGCAAATGCCATTATTTTATCATTTTGAATGGTTGTGTAGAATTCCATTGTATATAGGTACCACGTTTTTTGGATCCATTAATCTGTAGTGGGACATATGGAGTGTTTCCACATCTTAGCTATTGTGGACAGTGCAGCAATGAACATGGAATGCAGGTGTCCCTGTTGTATCCTGGATCCTGATGCTCAGGGTAGATGCCTAGGAGTGCTATGGCTGGGTCCTAGGGTATGTCTATGCTTAGTTTTTTGAGGAACCGCCAGACTGCTTTCCAGAGTGGTTGTACTAAAATGAGTACATTCCCACCAGCCGTGCAGTAGGGTTTCTCTTTCTCCATATCCTCACCAGTACTAGTTGTTGACATGATTTTTAAACTGTCATTAGGATGCCACTTTACACGTCAAAAGTGCAATGGGGCCCAGGTCAGAGAGCAAAAGGCAAGGTAGAAGTTCCAATGAAGGGAAAGAAAGAGAAGTTGATCTTGGTTCTATGACACTGCCTAAGTCAGGGGCTCTGTCACTGAAAGTAGTTTTCTTTCATTCAAGGAGAGATGAGCTTCCAGAATGCCATTATTCCCACATAGTCTACAGGCTTTGATTGGTTCCTAGCTAGGTATTTATACCAATGTTTCCACATGGTAGTCTGGATACTTCGGTGGGAGGAGTGTCCCTGGGTTTTCTACACTGACAGATGTCCTCTCTGTTCAACTTGTCTTATTTTATTTTATTTTATTTTATTTATTTATTTATTTTTTTTGCCAGTCCTGGGCCTTGGACTCAGGGCCTGAGCACTGTCCCTGGCTTCTTCCCGCTCAAGGCTAGCACTCTGCCACTTGAGCCACAGCGCCACTTCTGGCCATTTTCTGTATATGTGGTGCTGGGGAATCGAACCTAGGGCCTCGTGTATCCGAGGCAGGCACTCTTGCCACTAGGCTATATCCCCAGCCCTTGTCTTATTTTATTGCTTAAATTATTTTGCTTTGTTTTGTTTTGTTCTGATTTCTTTCTCTTCTTCTTGAACTCAAAGCCTTGCACTCTTACTTTGTTTTCTTTTTGCCTAGCAATTTTATTATATTTTTACTATCTAATTATCTTTAATTAGTTATAAAAAGGAATCGCCATGAAAAGTGGTTTATGCACACAATATAAGTTGATCTACATGGTCCTTTTCAACATTCTCACTCATCCCACCCCACTCAATCCTTGCCTCCTTTAACCTTTTCACTCAAGGCAAGCACTCTACCATTTGATCCATAACTCCCTTCCAACTTTCTGCTGGTTAATTTATGCTTTTTTTATTGGCCAGGCACCTTTATTACAATCACCAGAAGTCAAATTATAACAAGGTGTAAACGGTTACGGTAAGAAATCTTCACTGAAGTTGATGATACCAGTATTTTCCCAGGTAACAACAGACAGTGACTAAGTATCTGGAAAATTTTCTAAAACCGGCGTTATTTTCCTGTCAAATGTGCCAAACTGTTACAGCAACACATGCATAGTCTACAGAAACTGCAATCATACATACAATAACAAATGTCAAGTAGAACTGTAACGTTCTCTGCCATCTTAAAAAGCTGCCCACTCAGGAAAAAACCCAAGTTTACATACACAAAGCCCCATATGTACCTACAATCTATACAGTCTACAGAAGCTGTGCACTTATTACAAATTTAACCAGAATATATGCAAAAATACTCAGTGGCCAGGTAATAAATACTTACTGAGCACAACTTCTGAAAAATAAGGTTCTGAAATCAGGGATAGTAAAAATAAATTTAGTTCCTCAGTGGGTGCTGGTAGCTCACATATATGATCCTAGCTATTCAAGGAGGCTGAAACCTGGAGGATTTCAAGGCCAGCAAAGGCATAAAAGTCTGAGGTTCTTATCTCTGGTCATGCAGCAAAATGCTGGACTGGAGGCATAGTTCAATTGGAGAACACTAGCCATGAACAAGTAAGTCTAGTATAAGTGTAAGGCCCTGACTTCAAAGCCTGTACAGGCCAGAAAAAAATGCCTCTGTACCAAAGAAAATGAAATTCTACTTTCTACAGAACTATGGTTTGAAGACCCGGGAATTCCCATGTGCCCTTCCCCAAAGACAGCCTTTTCAAAACTATCAGTTATGCTTACTTCACCCTGTTCTGATCTCAGTGACCGTGACCCATGCCCACTATAGATTCTACCTGCTGGGTTAGCCCAGTTTTTCCCACTTCCTTCACGTCTGGATCAAGGATATAAACCAAAGCTTGATAGAAGTTAAGTCACCTACTCCTAACCAGTTGAGGCCAAAAGAAAGTAACTGCATTTTTCTCCTTTTCTGAATTATATATACCCACATGCATGCAATGCATGTATATTTTCTTTCTTGACATAGACCTATGTGGCCCTGAATTTGAAACCTCCTGAGTGCAGGATCACAGCAGTGTCTCATTTCCTGGCTACCTTTACTAGAAAATGTTTCCTTTCAATGACTTTCTGGGAGGATTGTTTCTTCTATCAAGTGACACTAATTTTCAGGATTACAAATTTTCCTGAAGAATATTTTTTAAATAAAAAAGAGAAGTGGAAGTAACCTGCTTTATATGAAACTCACCAGGGTCATCAGTACATAATCAGTATTAAAGTTTTTGTTTTTTTTTTTTTTGTCTTACCACTGTGCCAGTAAGGGGCTCAAACTCAGCGCTTGAGTTCATTCACTAGCTTTTTCATGCACGGCTGGTGCTCTACCACTTGAGCCATAGCTCCACTTCTGGCTTTTTAGGAGTTAATTGGAGATACGCGTCTCATGAACTTTCCTGCTCAAGCTAGCTTTGAACTGAGATCCTCAGATCTCAGCCTCCACATGACAAGGTAGGGTTACAGGTGCTAGCCATCAGCACCCAGCTTTATTTCTCAAATTTCCTCATTTACTTTGATCCAAACAATAATATTCTTGAGATAAAAGATTCTGTATATATATAAAAAAAAGTTCTTTATACAGAGTTCACCCTGGACCACTATTGACATCAGTAGTAACTCAAAGCCTATGGTAATAAATCTGTTTACATGTTTAAAAAAAAAAACCTTCAAAGTATTACAATGTGAATAAACTAGCAATGTGAGATCTTCACATTTTACACATTAAACCATAAAAAATAGACACAGTCTACAAATCTGTTAAGACAGTACTCCATAGAAGTCACTTCATTCATCATGACTTCTGTTTCTTTGCTTTCTTGATCCGTACACTTTTCTTCTGCCCTTTCTTCTTCTTCTTCTAAATGAGAACAGCTTTTTCTCCAACAAATACACTTTTAGACTGCCCTGCATGTATGAAAGCAAAGTGAAGTCCCTGCTTAGGTTTACTGACATTCTTCAAACCTGCCTTTGAATTTTGTTGTCTTAATTTTTCCTTATTAATGGATCTCATGACTCTGAGTTTTCTTTCCATGAGCTGAGAATCATTTAATTTCAGAGCAAGATGAACAGCAGCACGTAGCCAAACCCCTTGCCGACAACCGTAACTGGGGTCCCTCACGATCCTCACGGCCACGACACGCCCACAGTCCACAAAGTGAAGAGGAAGCAGAGCCCGAACCAGGCCAGGACAGCGCAGGGACCGAGGCGGAGGACTACTTGGTGGGCCAGGTGGCCAGGAGCCTGTGGCGGGGCGCGCGCCCGCCTGAGGGCGGCTGGGGTTGGGGGGGGGGGCGCCTGGCCGCGCTCTTGAGCGGCCCCGCCGCCGCCCCCCACCCCCTGCGCGCCCCGCCTTGGTGCCCGCGCCGCGGGTGCCCTCCCGGGGCAGGAAAGGCAAGGACTCTGGGCGCCCACCCGAGAGGCCAAGGCCGGCTTTGAGACAGCCTGCAAAGAAAGCCAAGGCAAAGAAAACCTCCCATGCGGACAGGAATTTGGCAGACAGGGAAAGCGCACTAGTCATTGCTGACTTAGAAGAAACTCACCAGAAGCAAGCACAGAAAAGGAAAACGGCTCAATGTAGTGGTAAAGTAGTAGATAGAAAAGTCCTTGATGATGTCGATCAGAACCTTGACGTAAGTCAGAGAAAAAAAGTTCATGTCAACAAAGAAGAAGAGAGGCTGAAGAATGAGAGGACTGTGTTTGTAGGGAACTTGCCTGTGGCATGCAATAAGAAGAAGCTGAAGTCGTTTTTTAAAGAGTGTGGACAAATAGAATCTGTACGATTTCGTTCTCTGATTCCAGCAGAGGGAACTCTATCCAAAATGTTGGCCGTAATAAAACGCAACGTTCATCTGAACCCTCCACGCCTACGTTGTCTTTTTTTTTTTTTATCTTTTATTTATTTATTTTTTCTCAAATTTTTATTATCAAACTGATGTACAGTGAGGTTACAGTATCATACGTTGGGCATTGGATACATTTCTTGTACTGTTTGTTGCCTTGTCCCTCATGCCCCCCTCCCTCCCTCCCTTTCCCTCCCCCCCCCCAGGTGTTCAGTTCACTTACACCAAACAGTTAAGTGAAGTGAGCCAGACCCAAAGAAACATGGACTCTATGGCCTCCCTTATTGGGAATAATTAGTACAGGTTTAGGCAAGACATAGCAGAGCATCACAAGGCCCAATAGCTATACCCTTAGGAACACATAAGATGATGCTAAGTGAAATGAACTCCATGTTATGGAAACAATTGATAAATCACAGTTGTAACTACTTTCAACGTCCTATGTGTATGTGTAGTTTCTATTATTGATGATGTTCTTGTATCACCTTCCTATGGTTGTACCTACACTATCTCTGTAATCTTATCTGAGTATATTGGAAACCGTGTTTACTGGTATTGGAAGTAGGAAATTCAAAGGTAATACCAAATTTGAGAGACACAGGGTAAAAAAAGAGAAATAACTACGTTGTCTTTAAAGAGGAGAGCACTGCTGCAAAGGTGTTGGAAAGAAATGGGGCCCAGATTGCAGATGGATTTCGTATTCGAGTTGATCTTGCATCTGAGACTTCGTCTAGACACAAAAGATCACTCTTTGTGGGGAATCTTCCTTACAAAGCGGAAGAGCCTGCCCTGGAGGAGCACTTTTTTCTTTCTTTTTTTCTTTTTTGGCCAGTGCTAGGCCTTGGACTCAGGGCCTGAGCACTGTCCCTGAGCTTCTTTTGGTCAAGGCTAGCACTCTACCACTTGAGCCACAACACCCACTTCCGGCTTTTTCTGTGTATGTGGTGCTGAGGAATCGAACCCAGGGCTTCATGCATGCTAGGCAAACACTCTACCACTAAGCCACATTCCCAGCCCTGGTTATTTGTAGATAAGAGCTTTTTAGACTTTCTTGCTATAGTCTGGCTTTGAACTGTGATCTTCAGATCTCAGCTTTCTGAGTATCTAAGATTACAGGCATGAGCCACCAGTGCCCAGCTTTATTTATTTTTTTCTTAAAAGTATTTATTTTTTCTGGTCCAAGGACTTAAACCTGGGCTTGGACTCAAGTTTGGGCCCTGTCCATGATCTTTTTGTTGTTCATAACTAGTGTTCTACCACTTGAGCTACAGCTTAATGTTCAGCAACTTTTTGTTTGTTTATTTTTTGGTTGTTAAGTGGAGACAAGATTCTCATGGACTTTCCTTCCCTGGGATGGCTTTGAACCATGATCCTCAGATCTCAGATTCGCAAATAGCTAGGATTACAGGCTGAGCCACTGGCGTCAAGCTTTTTAACTTAAAAACAAAACAAAACAAAACAAAACACATTTCTTTGTTTTTAACCAGACTGGGCAGAAAAGGCTATGACATACTTACCTCTAATTAACCAGCAAAAAGCCAGAAGTGAAAGTGTGCACCAGCCTCAAGAGATAAATCTAAGCAAGAACACCAGCCTCTGAGTTCAAGCCCAGGTGTTGACACAAGAAAGTGGTTATGTGAATAGAACTCAGGGCCTTGTGTTTGTGAAGCACATGCTCTACCACTTGATCCATATCCCCAGTCCTTTATACTTGAATTAATTTTCAGACAGTGTCTCATAGTTATTTTTCAGATAAAGTCTCATGGTTTTGGCCTACAGTGATCTAGACCTATATAGTTCTCCTACTTGTGACTCTCAGAGAGTCCGGACTAGAGGCACACACCATCATATCCAGTTCATTTGTTGAGTTTGGAATCTCTCAAGCCAGAGGTTGGTTTTGGACTGAAAAACCTTATGATCACCATCTCCCAAGTAGCTGCGATTACAGATGTGTACCATGTACAGACAACCTTAAATGGTGAATTTTCCTCAAGCTTTTCTACTAGCATGAAAATACTATTCAAAAATGTATTTTTTGAGGAAAGAGGTAACAAGTTAAACAAGAAATGTACTCACTGACTTCCATATGAAACTGGAACCCCTCTGTACTTCACTTTGACAATAAAGGGAAAAGGTGAAAAAAAACACACAGAAAATGTATTTTTGTAATGGAAGTAATGTTCTAATAGTGAATTCACATTTTACATAACACAGAAAAACAATCCCATATTTCAAATATTAAATGTTTTCCAGTTTATACTGTTGAGTCTGAAAGATTTTGCTCCTAAATTTTAAGATAAATCTAATTTTCCATTTGTAGTTAATTCCTTAAAGTGGATTCATTGACCCGGTTTTATATGAACATTTGTAAGTTTTCTTGAATGTATTTTTCTGTAGAAGGGCTGTAGCAATTGTGATGCTATTATGTGTGAATACCACTTTTACTCCAAGAGTAGCTACTATTATCTTTACAACTTTTCTATTCCTGTATTTGAATAACAGATGATTTAATATTATTTTATTGAAAATATGTTTATTGCTTTCTATATAAAGAATCAATTCATATTCAGCCTAGGTAATTAGAAAGAAAATACATGAGATAATGAAGAATAAAATTAAACTATATGTGTATAGTACATACTTTATTTGTTATATGTATATAAATATATATATATACATATTATATGCCCAACACTTTTTGAGGCATAAATTAGAATTGATCCTGTAAGCATCTTTATGCTAGACAAATATGCACCAGTAAGAAGCCATATTCCCAGTACCGCTGAATACCTTTTTAGTGTCTTGTTTCTTTCAAGGTGATGTACAGAGGGGTTACAGTTCTATAAATCAGATAAAGTGTATATTTCTTTTTGATCAATGTCACCCCTTCCCTCGATCTCTCCAAGTTTTCCCTTCCTGTCACCACTCACAAGTTCCATAGTTCATTTTCAACATAGTATCCAGTGAGTACCACTGGTGCATTTGTTAACTGCTTGTCACGTCATTTCTGTGCCCCCTTGCCCTCGCAAAGGAATAAACAAGCAAGAATAAAGGAGAGGAAAACAAACAAAAACAGCAACAATGAAGAAAGACATCTTCTTTCAATTTCCTGTAGTTCATTTCAATAAGTATTATTTTATATGATCAGATGCACACTGCACCTTTGTGTTCCTCTCCTAAGAATATCCTCCTTTGGTCTTACTTAGTGAATGCCTAAAGACCTATTTAATTTATCATGTCCCAGTGTATTTTTTTTTATTTCCAATGTGTTTACTTGTAGATTTATAGATACCATGAATGAGGGAAACCATGCAATCTGTGTTTCTCTGGGTCTGGCTTACTTTGCTTAATATAATTTTATTTAAGACTTTCCATTTCCTTACAAATAGTACAATATCATTCTTTCTGATGGATTAAGATTTTTTTTTTTTTTGGTGTGGACTTATACATACAAGCACTTGCCACTAAGCCATTCACCCAAATCTTACCAGTGGCTTTTTTCCCTTGTAATTTGTTAACTTAATTTAACTTTGCCAGTCCTGGGGCTTAAGACTCAGGGACTGAGCACTGGCCCTGGCTTCTGTTTTTGTTCAAGGCTAGCACTCTACCCCTTGAGCCACAGTGTCACATCTGGCCTTTTCTGTTTATGTGATGCTGAGGAACCGAACCCAGGGCTTTGTGCATGCTAGGTAAGCACTCTACTGCTAAGCCACATTCCCAGCCCCTGTAATTTATTTTTAAGACATCACTTTATGTGTACCAAATGGCCTTGAACTCAGGCTATTCTCCTATGTCCACTGACAGAATGCTGGCATTGTTGTTCTGGGTAAACATGTCTGGCTTTTTTATTTTGACTGAGCTGGGAATTGAATCCATGACCATTTTTATGACAGATATGTACTTTCTATTGAACCACACACTCAGCTCAACTGTTATTGTTTGCTTGTTTTATGACACAAAGTTTCATTAAGTAGCCAGGATGGCCTTGAACTCACAATCATGCTGTCTCAGCCTCCCAACTACCACGATTATAGGGGTGTGACACAAATGTGAGATTATTTGTTTGTTGGAAATTTTGGCCTTGTCTATATTGGACACCTCTCACCACTGAGAAATATAATATTACACTAGTAATTGTGTGTGTGTGTGTGTGTGTGTGTGTGTGTGTGTGTACGCGCGCACGCATATCAGGGAATCAAACCCAGCATTGAGCCACATTCGTATCACAAATGAGATATTTTCCTCCCTTGGGAGGTGAGAATTGAACCTGAGTTCTCCTTGATGCTAGAAAAACAGCCAACACTGAGCCACATGTTTTGTATTTTGAGACTTGTTCTAATTAAGAAGCACAGGTTGACTTTGAACTCAAGATCCTCCTGCCTCAGTTTACTAAGTACAAAGATTAAAAGCATGCACTACCCTGCCCAGCCTTGGATTTATTTTTGGCAACAGAGAAATTGGTTTCACAGCCATCTTCATGCAAGACAATTGATCATTAGTCTTTGCTTGTAGCATAGGCTGGCCTGGAAACCATGATCACCTTGCCTCAACCTATGGAGCAGTCCAGGGATTAATGGCCTATGTACCATGCAGACTTATTCATTCGTTTGTTTGTTTGTTTATTTGTTTGTGCTGGTACTGGCGCCTCAAATCTGAGCCACAGCAATGTCCTTTAGCTGTTTTACTCAGGGCTGGTTCTCAACACCCAGCATCTCCCCAAGGTATGAAAATCTGTATTTCTTTCTTTCTTTTTTTTTTTTTTTTTTGGTCAAAGTGTGATACAGAGGGATTACAGATTCATATGAAAGGCAGTGAGTACATTTCTTGTTCTACTGTATTTATAATACAATGACAGATTGATACAGCAGATACCCTGCCCCTGGGCAGGTGGGAGGGGTCACTTTGCAGCTCAAGGCTGATAACTCACTAGGCCCCACGTGGCCTTGGACTCTATCAAGGAACTTGCCCTAGTGCCCTAATTAGGGTCTGGGGCAACCTGCTGGCCTGGAGTGAAAACCCAGGTGGTAAGTATGAGCCAGGGGTGGTGGACTGGCAGGCTAGGTGACCCTGAAAGAGGCAGGAGATAGTTGGGGACAGGTGAGGGGCATAGTTTTTGTTCAGGGCTTCTTCTCTCCAGGCTCACACGTTCAAGAATCTTGCCAGGCCATTGGGGTGGGACAACAGCCCTCTCATCTGCTACCCACCTCCTCCAAAGCCCCAGGTAGAGCCAAAGCCATCTGCAGTGCCTCCTCCTGGCCAGCTGGGCCTGCAGCAGAATGGTGATGCCTGGTGTGGTGGCTGCCTCTTCTAAACCCCAGCTTAAAGTTCTGGACTCAGTCACTGAGCACTCCTGTGGGCAGATGGTGGTGGTGGTGGTGGTGGTGATGGCACAGATAAAGGTTGCAGGCAGTGGATATTCTGGTCGTGATTTTTTTCTAGAGATACTATAGTAGCTCTACCCTGACCCTGTGGCCACCAGTAATAACCATCTTGTACAAATGGAAGAGAGTGGGAGATGAATGGGTACGAATCTCTTACCACCATCTCCAACCCCCACAGACCATCTGCCACACCTCTGGGGCAGCATACAAGGGAAGCAGGATGGAGCCAGGGTGGCTGCTGAGGCCAACCCTGCAGTCCTTGTAGGACCATGGCCTGAAAAGACAAAGGCTCAACTGCTATGAAAGTTGGCCTCAGAAACTGCTTTGGTAACCTGGGTTACATTCTGCCAGGGAGAGTGTGGAACCCTGGGTGGTGGTGCTGGAGCAGGGCATTGATGGTTTCAGAATTCTGACTTGGAAGCAAGCCTTAAAGATAGATTGGGTACTCGAAACAAGTGCTCAGTGTGCAGGATCCGATAGGAGAAGATAGGAGATCCCCCTTTTTAGGCACTGCAGACCCCCAGAGGGAGTGAAGGTGCAGAGAGAACCCTTCAGCAGGAAGTTTTAGGCATCCTCTCCTACTCCACAAAAACATGAACCGCACGCAGGCCTCCTTCTCCACCTACTCCCCAGAGACCCTAGAGGGCCAGTTCTGTGGAAGAGCTCTTTGCATGGAACCTTTGCCACAATGGGCCCCCACCTGAGGGTGTCCACCAATGTGGTGAAGATTAACAGTTTGGAACTTTTTGACAAATACCCTGGAGAGAGGCAAGGTGCTGCTATGGGCAAGAATTTCTGTGTGTTTGCCACAGGGACAGGGTTTTCAGGGATGGAAGACCAGTGGAAGCCTCCTACCCTAGCAAGGTCTGCACCCTCAGAAACGCCTGTACTCATCAGCTGCCAGCAGCTGACACTGGGACCCAGCTTCAAGCCAAGAACTGGGGCTCCAGTTGAGTTGCAGGTTCATTAGGAGGCCTCGACCAGGCAGACCTGGCATCCCCAGGCTGCACAGCCAGCCTACAGCTGCTGTGGAGGCATGACTGGGGCTGGGCCATGAGTCCTCCCCAGAAAGCAGCCACACTGTTCACACGGGCCCAAACGTGTCATTTGAGGTGGCCACAGCTGCTGGGAAGTGCCGTCTCTTCGGCACATGAGGAGGAAAACTGCTGGGCATCCTGTGAGCCACAGGGACATGCTGCTGGTAGTGGGCAGAGCAACACAGGGGACACAGGCACACTATGACGATGTGACAGGAGACGGCTTCCTAAGACACTGGGTCACTCCAACCCTTCAGCACAGAAAGACGAAACAATTGCTAGGAAAACAGAGTACAAAAATCTGTCCTTCACACATTCCCATCCCTTGGTGAGTGAGTCTGCAGAGCCTTTTCTCATGTAAAAATATCTGTGTTTTGACTTTTTTGGGGGAAAAGCTTCTGCCAGCTGAGGCTGCTATGGGCAGAACATGTGTAAGGTCCCATGAAGGGAGCTTCTAGTTATACTTGACCTGTCTTTTTCTTTCCTTCCTTCCTTCCTTCCTTCCTTCCTTCCTTCCTTCCTTCCTTCCTTCCTTCTTCCTTCCTTCCTTCCTTCCTTCCTTCCTTCTTTCTGAATTTTCTTTCCTTCCTTCTTTCCTTCCTTCCTTCCCTCCTTCCTTCCTTCTTTCTTTCTTCCTCTCTTTCTTTCTCCTTTCCTTCCTTTCTCTCTTGTTTAGCTTTTTCTTTTGCGTTTTTCGCTTTGCTTAGAAAGAGAGAACCCAAGGACACAGAATGCCCAGCTCATCCCAGCCCCTTCCAGGAAGAGAAGTCATATTTCCTGTACAGATCCGGCAAAACCATCAGGGCCAGGGAAAGGTGAGGGATGGGAAGGTGGCAGCAGAAAAGTCAGGCATAGGCTGAGTGCCAGCACCTGACCCTTAACGGCCCAACCACACAGGATGTATTTGTGATGGTGCCCACATATCTCTGTGAGTGTGTGCACATGGGATTGAGCCTAGGGAGTGCATGTGTGTGTCTGATGGTCCTAAACAGACAGCTCAGAAACTGCCCAGCCTGGCATGGGGGGAACTGGCTAGCCCCCAGCAACCCAGCTCAGGGCTGCTTCTCTACTATTCAATTCACAGCTCTACTTCAGCTTTTTTGGTAGTTAATTAGAGAGAAGAGTCTATCAGACTTTTCTTTCTGGGCTGGCTTCGAACCCTGATCTTCAGATCTCAGCCTCCTGAGTAGCTAGGATTACAGGCCTCAGCTACCAGTGCCCGGTTGCCTTTAATTTTTTTTAAATTTTTTTTTTGGCCACTCCTGGGCCTTGGACTCAGGGCCTGAGCACTGTCCCTGGCTTCTTCCCGCTCAAGGCTAGCACTCTGCCACTTGAGCCACAGCGCCGCTTCTGGCCGTTTTCTGTATATGTGGTGCTGGGGAATCGAACCTAGGGCCTCGTGTATCCGAGGCAGGCACTCTTGCCACTAGGCTATATCCCCAGCCCCTGCCTTTAATTTTTGAAGTGGAAATTGATTAAAAGAGTTGTGGGTGATAGTCTAGCATTTTTTGTTTAGTATTTTTAATGGATTCCTTATTTTGAGACAGGGTTTTACTATGTAGCCCTAGTCGGCTTTGAACTTGGGATATTCTTGCTTCATATTACCTAATACGTCCTAATATTATGGATTATGTACCACAACACTTATTTT
Source organism: Perognathus longimembris pacificus (assembly GCF_023159225.1). Taxonomy (NCBI): domain Eukaryota; kingdom Metazoa; phylum Chordata; class Mammalia; order Rodentia; family Heteromyidae; genus Perognathus; species Perognathus longimembris. Next base: position 70,329,135 of record NC_063188.1, on the reverse strand, counting down.
GTTTGTGTGTTTGCTTTCTGAGACAGGCTCCCTCTACTGCATCTGAAACTTGCTATGGAGCCCAAAGTGGCCTCAAATCCTCCTGCCTCTGCCTTCTGAGGGCTAAGATTACTGTTTGATTTAGGTAGTATTACAGGGGAGGGGGAGGGGAGGGGGAGGGGGAGGGGGAGGGGGAGGAGGAGGAGGAGGAGGAACCCCCATAAGTTAATGAGAGTTATTATTATGCTGGAGTAAATTTTAATGTATAAAAGCTTTTGAAAAACCCACATGTGATCAAATTGACTTTTTTTTTTTTTTTTTTTTTGCCAGTCCTTGGCCTTGGACTCAGGGCCTGAGCACTGTCCCTGGCTTCTCTTTGCTCAAGGCTAGCACTCTGCCACTTGAACCACATATATGTGGTGCTGGGGAATCGAACCCAGGGCTTCATGTATACGAGTCAAGCACTCTTGCCACTATGCCATATTCCCAGCCCCAAATTGACTTTTCTTTTAAGAATTTTCTAAAATCAAAATCGAATATACTATTGTAAAACTGAGACCTAATTCTCTGTATTAAAACTGAAGGTGGTAAATATACATCCTCTGTTCTGTATAAGGCCCATGAAATAATGTGGTGGATAAGTAGTCAGAAACATATACTTGGGGTTGGAGACATGGCTCAGTTGGTAAAGAGCTAGCCAAAAACAAAAAAAAATGTCAGGTACCAAGTTCTAGTCCCAAAGATAAAATACAGAGAGATAAGAAACTTATACTTCTAATTAGCTCTCACCAACTGCCCAGAACACATCTGCCTATCTTGACCATTTTTTGTAGCCCACAAAAAAAAAAATGTTACAAATATCCAATTGGACTTTGACCAGCAAGCTATCCCTTGATCCATTACTGGGCACTTGAGGAGAGTTCAGCATTTGACTATTGTGAATAGTGCTGAAATGAACATAGGCATGCAGACACTTCTGTTGTATATTGATTTATACTCCTTTTGATGTGCATGCATGCGTGCATGCGCGCACACAGTTGCTTCATTGTGGGGCCATAAGGAAGGTCTACTTTTAGGTTTTGGAGGGATTCCCATAGTGATTGCACTAGTTTATATTCCCATTCCCAGTGTAGGAGGTTCACTTTTTCTATGCATCCTGGCTAGTATTTGTTGTTGTTGTTTGTTTTCTTGATGGATGCCCTTATGATTTGGGTGAAATGGAATCTTAGTGTGGTTTTGATTTGCAGCTTCCCGTTGGCTAAGGATGTTGAACATTTCTTCATGTATCTTTTAGCCATTTTTTTCCTTTGAGAACTCTCTAGTTAGCTTGCCCTTTTATTAATTTTATCACTTTTTCTCTTTATTTAGTATTAAAAGACAAAATTAAATGTGGATTTAAATATTATTGATGAGATGTGCATAAATCGTGTCAATGTTTATACTGGAAAGTGAATATATCTTAGGGTAATAAAAATGCTTGCTGACATAATGCTTTCAGTCATAATTACTGTCTCCTAGACTGTCACTGGTAAGTTTTCTTCCAAATGGTATCCATGTTGTTTTGGCCATCTATAGTTTGATCTCTAGACTATTTGCAAGGGAACCTACAGGAAATGAACTTAGTAAGTATTTGTTTGTTAAACAAATTAGTTATCTTTAAATATTTTCTCTTATGTGTGTGTGTGGCGGGGGGGGGGGGGGGGTTAGTCCTAGAGCTTGAACTCCGGGCTTGAGTGTTTTTGGCTCAAGGCTAGCACTCTACCACTTGAATTACAGTTCTATTTCCACCGTTTTGGTAGTTTAGGAGACAAGAGCTTCATGGAATAGTCCCTGCCCAGGCTAAATTTAGACCACAACCCTCAGATCTCAGTCTTCTGGGTAGCTAGGATTACAAATCTGAGTCACAGGAACCTAGCCTATTTTAAGTTTTGTTTGGTATTTTTCTCCTCAAACTTTGTGAGTACAGTGTGTTCAAATTCTGCAAAAATGAACCTTCTAAGAAAAATAGCATTTCAGGATGTTAGGATATCAACTATAAGGAAAGATAAAATTAAACTTACAAATGGACTCCAGAAAAATTTAGTCAGAATGGACTCCAGGTAACCACTCACTTGAAACAGGTTAGTTGCCAAAAGGGTCTTATTGCCCTTGATTCGTGGCTGTCACTTCTTCTGTGATATAGGACCAGATCAGAACCACCAGAAAAAATCTCACCCTACAAACGTGGAGCAATTAAACCAAACCTCAGTAGAGTTCATCAATGATGCCTTCAGAGAGAATTCTTTAGAAACAAGCAGGCTATTTGTCCAAATCAAAATGGAGTCCTTTGTGCTAACATTTCCAAAAGTAACAAACTGAGAGATTAAGAAAAGGGCTCTGCTTACCTGACACTAAGACAAACCCTTATGCTGGACAATTGTATGCAAAAGGTAAACACACATGTTTGGCAAAGGGCTTCCATTTAGACAGACAACAAGTTGCTTGGTACAACAAACTAGATTGCATTACACTTCGTTTTAGATGGTGTGGGGGTGGGCAAATTGTGTGGCTTTTTTAGTTCCTGCATGGTGTTCAGTCTATTCTGTTAGGTGTCATTCATTTTGGAATGACCAACTGCAGGATAAATATACCTACATTTTTACTTATCAATTTGTTATATATCTGACCTATGCAAAACCTCTGTTGAGGCCCTTCACACATACAGTACAGTGCCTTAAATCACAACAATCCTTTAGTACTGCCCAACTTCTGCAGAAAGCAGCAGCCCAATGGCTACAGCACCTTTCCCCCATTCAAATGGAAGACCAAAAGTAAGGAACTTGTCATGGGGACAGACACATCAATATGCTCACAACAATAGTTTTAATTTAACAACTAACTCACTTGATCAGCCAGCCTGCTCTAAGTTATACAAATGTTTTCTAAATGAAAGTTTTAAATAAACATTCATTTTTCTTCCTCTTTTGTCTTTTCTCTCCCCATCCTCTTCATGTGAAAGACATCAAGAACATCTTTCCAGTGCCAGTTAAGGGCATCCTGCTCCTTGACTTTGTCTCACTGACCATGTGAGTGAAGGAACATTCAGGTTAACAAAAGACACGATTCTGGAGGTCAATGGTAGTGTATCGGGAAATAAGCCAACCAAAATCCATAACTCAGCATGTACATCCAGCAGATCATAGCCTTGGACATTCCCCACCTTCCCAGCCCCCCTGGGGACAGAACGGCAGTTTTTGAGATAGAAGCCCAGTAGGGACTTCATTTTCCCTTGCAGAATTAATGCTTTTTCACAAAAACCTTGTTCTCATTTTCTCTGAATCAGCCTTGAGTCCAGGGGACCAGATTTCCAATATCACTGTAACCATAAGAGATTTAGCAACCTACCTCCTTCAATTATTTTTCTCCTTAGTGCATAACATCATGAAAATACTGTAAATTTCCTTTCTTTAGACAAGAGGGATTTTATTAGCATATTTCTGTACAAGCACACAATGCTCCATAATCAATAAGCACACTCATTAGTCTTCCTTAGCTCCCCTCCACATTTTTAGGCAAAAAAAAAACCACACAACAGGTTTCACTGTCCTATATTCATATATATACATGAATTACATCAATCATAGTCACACACATGTACCCTCTCTATTCGCTCCCCATCTATCTCTCTAGTACTCACAGGCTCTGGCTTACATTATTACCACTATTTTTGGTCTATATTTATTTTGACATGGAAATTCAGCAACGTATTTCAGAAATGCATATATTATGTTCATGTCTGAGTAAGCCTGTCTGTAGCTTTCTCCCCTTGCTATACCCACTAATTGTTCAATGGCTTTCAATGTAATTCTTTGTGAAATCTTCATTTATACACACAATGTACATGATATTATTCCCCTCCATTGACCTCTTTTCTATCCCTTCTACTACTTTCTTGCCAACAATTGAATAGCTATAATTGCTTACTGTGTATGTATACACAGACACAGGCACACACACACACACACACACACACACACACACGCACATAGATATCCCATACTATGTATAGATGTTATATGTGTGCACATAATACATGTGTTACTGGGTGCAGGTGAGGGTTTATGAAGTTTCCCTCTAAAAGTAGAGATTCTTCATGCAGGGTCCTTGACTTTAAACACAGAATAAGAATTTCTGGACAATTCATAATGTTAAGAAAACTTGGTGGAAATTTATTGAGTAAGGAAGCAAACAGGCAAGCAGACAAAAGGCAGGCAGACAAGCCTGAAGGCTGGGGCACACACTAACAGAGTGTGGGTACTCTCAAAGGGAGAGAGACACAGAGCTCATTGGCATCAGGGGTATTTCTATGATAAAGGCAGGGGTCTGATTTAAAGTTATGCAAAGAGAGGTATGCATCTTTGCTCTCAATCACTTTTGGTGGTGTTAAATGTTCTAAATTTCTGGCTCTTGTTCAACATTCTGGTTGCTTATGGTTTGGGTCCACCCTTTACTATTTTTTGGTGAGATGGGCAGAGACATTTCTCTGAGGAAGGGATGCATCCTGCCACCAAACAGAGGCTGATTCTTGAGGTAAGGAATGCATCCTGCTATTTCTCTTAAAAGCAAAGATAGTGCTTCTGTGTTTCTGAATACCTTGCTTCTGAGTTGCCTTCACCAGGCCTCATTTTTCCCCAGTCCATCCTGCCTCAAATGCGTATGTACATCTTTCAGATCTAGATTCCACAATGAGTGAAAACACATGCGATTTGGCCTTTGGAGCTTGGCTTAAAAGGCTAAAGCTTATCTTGCCCAACAGGATGATGTCCAGTTCCACCCATTGTCCTGCAAATGACATAATTTCATTTTGCATAGTGGTTTAGTACTATTCCATGTTTTTTGTTTTTTTTTTTTGGCCAGTCCTGGGCCTTGGACTCAGGGCCTGAGCACTGTCCCTGGCTTCTTCCTGCTCAAGGCTAGCACTCTGCCACTTGAGCCACAGCGCCTCTTCTGGATGTTTTCTGTATATGTGGTGCACTCTTGCCACTAGGCTATATCCCCAGCCCCAGGCCATGTTTTACATATACTATATCTCCTTTATTTGTTCATCAGTTTTTTGGGCTCCTTGTCTATTTTGAGCAAAAACCTGCAACAAATGAGTTATTCAAGATCTTTTGGGCATATTGATTTAAACTTCCTTCACATGTATATTTCTAGGAGTGGTATGGCAGGTCACAAGATAGATCATAAGTAATTTAGCTGTTATCTATATAGTTGGAGATAGGAGTCTTCTGCCTTTGTCTTCCTTGACTGGCTTTGGACCACAATCTTCAGAGCTCAGTCTCCTGAGTAGTTAAGATTATAAGCATGAGTCACTGGCTCCTGGTTGTTTTCCTGATTTATTTCTCAGTCTGTTCATTGTTGCTATGTAGACGTGCTCTTGATTTTTATATGCTGTTTTTATATCCTATTACATTACTGGAAATGTTTCACAGATCTGGGTAGATCTTGCAGAGTAGATTACAAGTGCCTTTACATATAGGATCATATGTTATGCAAATAAAGATAATTGGATCTTTTCCTTCCCTAATTGAATCCCTGAGTAGCTAGGAAGACAGACATGACCCACCAGTACCTGGCAAGTATATAGTAATTTAAATAAGTCACATTTTGTTTTGGATTTTTAGAGGTACTGGGGTTTGAACTAGGGCCTATCCTCTTGCTTGGCTTCCTTGCTCAGCTGCCACTCTATGCTTGAGCCATGCCTCCAGCCAATGTTGATGGTGTTGGAGTTTAAACCCAAGTAATTGTTGTACTCATGTGACATTCTCACTCATGACTGGCACTCCATCACTTAGGCCATGCTTCTAGCCCCAGAATACCATTCATATATTGACTCAAATGCTCACAATGCAAGGTGTAGCCCTCTTCTCCTCCAGGAAAAAGAAGCTAGGTGAACACCAAACAAATACAAACGACAAGATAAAAGAGAATATAGCTGAAAGAACGCCAAGAAAACACAAATGAACAAATTAGTGAAGTAGAGAAGTCAGTGCAAGACATGAAAAAGACTCTTTATGAACTATTTTTATTTTCAGGTTGGGAATATGGCCTAGTGGTAGAGTGCTTGCCTCGTATACATGAAGCCCTGGGTTCGATTTCTCAGCACCACATATATAGAAAAAGCCAGAAGTGGTGCTGTGACTCAAGTGGTAGAGTGCTAGCCTTAAGAAAAAGCAGCCAGGGACAGTGCTCAGGCTCTGAGTTCAAGCCTCAGGACTGGCAAAAACAATTTTTTTAAATTTTCTTTTTGCTGGTCCTGTGCTTGAACTCAGAGCCTGAGCACTCTCCCAGGGCTTTTGAGCTCATGGTTGGTGCTTTCCCATTTGAGCATAGCTCCATTTCTGGCCTTTTGGTAGTTAAATAGATATTAGACTATCGTGGAATTTTCTGCCCAGTCTGGCTTTGTGCCACATTCCTCAGATTCGAGCCTCCTGAGTAACTAGGATTACAAGGGTGAGCCACCTGGTGCATAGATGAAAATGGATCTTCATAAAAAGAGATGAAGGGAGAAAAATAAAACCAACAACCTGAAATCCGGAATACAGAAAATACAGTGGAATGTCTCTCCAACAGTGGACGACAGGAATGACAGTTTCAGGACTTGAAGACTGATTAGACATGGTAGAAAAATTGGAGGAAAACATGGGAAAACATCAAAGCATTATGAAAATTATTTATCAAAAGATCAGGACTTGCCAGTTGCTTTGCTGCTGGCTCATGCCGTGTAATCCTCACTACTCATGAGGCTGAGATCTGAGGATGGCAATTTGAAGCCAGCCTGGGCAGAAAAGTCCCCGTGATACTCTTGTCTCCAATTAACCACTCAAGTACTGGAAGTGGAGCTGTGGCTCAAGTGGCAAAGTATTGGTCTTGAGCACAAAGGACTCAGGGACAGTGCCCAGGCCCTGAGTTCAAGCTCCACAACTCACAAAAACAAACAATTCCATGCTCTAATTTGTAAATAATGGAGGAACTAGGAGGAAAAAGATGTTCTCTTAGAGGGCTGGGAAAAGTATTAGCCAGGCCCTGGTGGCTCACATCTCTAATCCTATCTACTCAGGAGGCTGAGATCTAAGGATCACCATTCAAAGCCAGCACGGGCAGGAAAATCAATGAGACTCTACTCTCCAATTAACCACCAAGAAAACAGGAAATGTTGCTGTATCTCAAAAGACTGAATGAACATAGAGCTACCCTATGCCTCAGCAATTGAACTCCTAGGCATTTTCCAATCCAACACAAGGCCACGGTAAAGCTACCAGCATAACCGTATTCGTTACAGAATTATTTACCATAGAAAAAATATGGAGTCAGCCCAGATGTCTCTCAATGGATGACTGGACTGAGAAAGTGGGGGTATTTATGCACTATGGAATTCTACTCATCTGTCAGAAAGAATGATATCGTACAATTCATAAGGAAATGGAAAGGCCTGGAAAAAAAAAAACAAAACAAAACATGTTATTGAAGTAAGTCAGACACAGAGAAACTAAGGTTGCATGGTTTCCCGCATTTGTGGTAGCTAGAATGTGCCTATAAATCTACAGGTGAACCAAGTAACTAAGTGGTTACACATTAATTAATTGAAGGGTAGTACACTCGATGGAGAGCACAATTAACTTAATTCTTTTAAAAAAGACTAAATCAGGGCTGGGAATATGGCCTAGTGCTGAAGTGCTCGCCTCATGTACATGAAGCCCCGGGTTCGACTCCACAGCACCACATATATATCAAAAGCCAGAAGTGGCGCTGTGGCTCAAGTGGTGGAGTGCTAGCCTTGAGCAAAAAACAAACAAACACACAAACAAACAGAAACAGGAACAGTGCTCAGACCCTGAGTTCAAGCCCCAGGGCTGGCAATAAACAAAACATGCCAAAAAACATGGCCAGAGACTGCTCAGGCCCTCAAGCCCCACGGCTGGCAAAAACAAACAAACAAACAAACAAAAAAAAAAACAACAAGCCCTCGCCCCCTCCTCCCCCCCAAAAAAAAACTAAATCAAAGCCCAACAAAATAAATACCAGGAAATAGGTACTTAATAGGTACTTGCAAGAGGGAGGATTGGGCCAAGGGTAGAGGGGTAGAAAAATGAGCAGGGAAAAGGACAGAATGCTGGTTAAGACTTCATTGTATATACCACAGAATTCAGAAATATAAATGAAAGCGATGGGGTTGAAGGGGGGTGAAGATGTTGAAGTGATGACACAGATCAAGATGCATTGTACACATAAAGGTCTTTGTTAAAAGGCCAAAGGTTTCAATAAATTACCTAAAATTAAAGTAAGTAATGTAAGGGGTGTGTTGGGAATGGAGGATGAGAAGGTTGAAAGGGGTGACAGTGATCAAGATGGGCTATATTCATAAACTGCTTTGGTGAATGGCAACTCCTTTATACAGCCACTTAAAGATAATAAAAAACCATTCAGAGAAATACAAAAGATGTAAGTCATAATATTCAGAAATTAAAAAAAAATGGGATAGGAATGCAAACTCCCAGAAATTAAAATTTTTAAAGCATAGTATAAACAATCTTTCTTGCTAGGAAATTAGAAAATGGCATTCCATTGGGCAAATCCGTGGAAGATGCAAGCGAAATCTAATTAGGTTAATAACAATAAAAGACACAGGATTAATATAACAAAAAACAGTCTCACAAAGAATACTCCAGGTATAAGTGGTGAATTATGCCAAATATATAAGGAACATTTGGGACCCACAAGATTGCCCCACAAATGGAAGAGGAGGAGCTACCTCCTAATGAGAACTATGAGCTTAGCATTAAGCAAATCCAAAAATAACACCAGGAATCAGAAAAAATTCAAACACAGATTATTATTGTTTTTCAAAGTCCCCCACAAATTACACATGTGCTGAAGAGAAAGAGAAAGGGAAAGACAGAGAAAGAGAGAGAGAGCAAGACCAAGACCGAGTAAATCAGATAGGGGGAGGAAGCAGGCAGAGAGAACATAGTGAGATTTACTGCAGAAATATAAAATTGCTTCAACTTACAAAAATCAATTGGTATGCTATATTTACTCAGATTGACATTATTGTCTAGAAGGAGAAAAACGTTTGACCTGTTCAAAATCATTTGATGATCTGTTTTAGAAACAAACAAGGCTTCTCAACACTGAAGGAACAAAGGAAGAAAGATGACCAAGTGCAATGCAAACTTGAACTACATTAGAGAGTTCCAGACCAGCCTGGAGTATATCAGTGAGATTCTGTCTCAACAAAGTAGCAAGTAATAAAGTCAAGGAAAACCACTGAGCAAAGTAGGAAAGGGAGGACACTTGCTTTGTCTTGATAAAGAGACTGCTAAAACTCACAACTGTCATCACCAAGTGAAAGGCTAAAAGCTTTCATAAAGGTTAAGCAGTCTTTTCTATGTGACACTGCATTGAATCCCACAGCAGCAGATTTCTGCAGAAAAAGGAGGAAAAGACCTCTAGATAAGAAATAATCAGGACAATGTCATGATTCACAGTTGATATGACCTGTTATATAGGAAACATTATGGAAGCCCGAAAAGAAACTATGAGATAGAATCACTGACATTTTGCAAGGCAGGAATAGAAAAAAAACAAACACGCAATACTGTCGCAATACACGAGCAATAAAGCATCCAAAGAAGAAATATTTTAAAACAATTCCACTTACAATAACAGCTACAGTAACAGAATACATAAAAGTAACAGAAGATGTACAATACTCGTACACCGCGAAAAGTGTAAAACATTGTTGACACTAATTAAAGTAGATATAAATAAATCTAAAGGCATCACTTATTCATGAATGGCAAGACTACATGTCTTTACAATGGCAATGCTCCATTAATTAGTCTACAGATATAAAGTAATCCTGAAAAGAATTTACAACAGGGGTTTTTGTCAAATTGGCAAAATGATGCCTGAATTCCCTTGCAGATGGTCAAGGAACCCAGAACAACCAAAACTCCTAGGAAAAAGAACAAAGATGGGGGAACTCACATTTTCCAATTTCAGAGCCTACCAAAAGCCACAGTAATAAAGATGTTCTACTGCTTGCCATAAACATAAGCATGCATACCAATGTGATAAAAATGGAAGCTTTACTAGTCTTCTCAGATAAATTTGAATTTTGACAGGCACTCAACTCCAATTAGGGGAAAACATTTTCAACAAATACCTTTAAGACAACTGGATTCTCTCATGTGCAAAAGAATCAACCACCATCCCTCCTTATGCCTAAACATTACTTGAAAATGCAGCTCTGAAAGGAAAACCTATAAAACGTTTAGAGATTAATATTCAGGACCTTGAAACAGGCAACAGTTTCTTAAATATGGAATCTAGCTTCACTCAAGTGAAAAAGTAAGGCATGAAAAATTCTACTTCATTAATTCATGAAAGATTTTATTTGTCAAAGCCCATCATCAAGTATAAGAAATAGAAAAGAAGGAATATTTGAAAACCATATATACAATATAGGAATATATCTGTAATTTATAAAGAACACTTATAGCAGCATTGTTAAAATAAAGGGGGGGCATGGAGGAGAGGGGAAGGGGACTGCTCAGATAAAACATAACAATTTCAAGACATTGCTCCAGAAAAGATTACATGAATGGAAATCATAAGCAAAGATTCTCAATAGTGTTTGATTAGGAAGATGCCCCTCTAAACCACACTGAAATAAGACTTCCAACTTACATGATACCAGAAATTACAAAGATGGAGAAATGTTGGCAAGAATGTGGTGACACTGGAACCTTCTGATGTTTTTTAAGAGGATTGTAAAATGCTACAGTCACTTTGGAAAGAATTTTAGAAGCTCCTAAAATGTTGACACAAAGAGTTCACTTATAGCTCAACAGTTCTGTTGTGTGTATCTACCCAAAGGGAACTGAAAACAGCATGTCAAGTAAACCCTTGTACGAAGTGTTCAAAACAGCCATATTCACAATAGACAAAAGCAGAAAAAAGCTTATGTCTATCAACTGAGGAATAGGTTAAGAAGTGCAATGTATCAGTACAATACAGTATTATTTGGCAGTTGAAATGATAGATAATTACATGCTACAGCACTGAAAGATCTCAACTACATGCTAAGTGAAAGAAGCCTGTAGGAAAAGAGCCACCTTATTGTATGTGTGGTCTTGTCTTATCTTTAAGAAATACTCACTATCTGCAAAACCAGAGAAGTGGACAATACTCTACTGAGTATGGGGGGCAGGGAAGCTGGCCCACACCTGCAATTCTAGCTACACTGGAGGCTGAGATCTGAGGATCACGGTCTAATGTCAACCAGAGCAGGCAATTCTATGAGACTCTTACCTCCCATTAATTACCAAAAAAAGCAGTAAGTGCACTTAGGGTCAAGTAAGCACCATCCTTGAGCAAAAATGCTAAGGGATAGCATCCAGATTCTGAGTTCCCCAGTACCAACACAAAGGCATGTGCACGCATACACACACACTCCACCACCACCACCACCACCACACCCCCCCACACCCAAAGTTTTCTTTGTATATAAATATAACTCTATGTAAATATAAAATGGTTTTTAAAATAACATTGTAGTGAGAAGCAGACCATTTTATTTTTCAATTCAGTTGTAGAAAAAAAATACTTAACATGAGATTACACTTTTAAAATTGTATGCACAAATTTATTTGCTTATTTAACTATTAATTCATTAAGAGGCAGTGTTTACACTATATAGTTCAGATTAACTTCAAAATCCTAATCCTTCTGTCTCCAGCTACGGAAGGCTGGGACTGCAGGTGAGCACCATGCACTACATGTGGACAAAATACCACTTCATCAACCAGAGGCACAGGGTTGTCTGGGAAATCTTTACAATTTATTCATCTATCACCATTCAGTATTAAGTCTCTATAACAATTTAGTAGTGAGTCTCTATTTCTTCCTCACTCCACACCATAGCAGGTGACATTCTACTACCTGAGTCTACAAGATTTACCTCTTCCAGACATCTCAATAGATGAAGTATACAGGGCCTATGCACTATCGTTGGCTTATTTCACTCAGCATTATGCCCTCCACGTTCTTCTGTGCTATCTTATATAAGTAGAAAGCCTTGTTTTATCACTAAACAATGTCACACTGTATGTATAGACTGCTCATCCATGCTTATGTCCATGGATATTCAGGTTATTGAGAAGTGACTTCCATAGTTTCTATACTACTTGAAATAATGTTGTAATGTAAATGAGAGTGCCTGTTTCATTTCAAGATCCTGATTTCTGTTCACTGCTGCATGACAGGATACTTTGTGAATATTTCTTTTATCCGTAAGTAGCTGCAGAGAGAAGTTGCCCTTCACTGAAGCAATTTCTGAATGCAGTGGTTCATCTTGATTGTCTCACCCCTCTCAAAATTCTCAACTTCTCTTCCCAATGACCCCTTCCCTTACTTACCTTAATTTTCGGTTATGTATTGAAGTTAATGCCACCTAACAAAGCAGGACATTCTACTTTTTTATTCCTTGAGGAACTATCATATAGCATTCATTCTGCATTTGCTACGTAATTTCGCATCGCCACCAACATAGTGCTTGCATGCCATTTGGCCACATCTTCTCCAATGTTTGTCACGGTTTGCCTTTTATAATAATGGCCATCCTAACTGGATTGTGGGTTTGATTAGCATTTCCCTATGAATAATGATAATGATGGCCATCTAATATCCCAGATGGCCACTTGTAAGGATGTGTTTTGCCCTTAATAGGGTTTATAAAATTGTTTTTATTAAGTAGTTGTACAAAGGGTTTGCAATTCAGTAGGTCATGTTATGAGGACAGCGCTTCTTGACAAACGTCAACCCTTTGGTCATTGTCCCACACTTTCCACCTCTCCTTCCTACAAACAAGTTACAGAGCTCATTTTTTTCATAGTGTATATCCAATACAATCATTGTATTTGTTCACCTTTCCACCCTCCATTCCTGTGAGCCTCATTACCCACCCCCACAAAAGTTTCCCATATTTTCATTTCATGATCTGAATTAATTTTGATAAGCAGTACTTTAGTTGTTCAGAGGAGTTATGCCATTGGAAAAGAACACTCCTCTTTAATCGCTTTGTGTGTAAATGCATCGAGCCCTGTATATGTTACCATGCTTAGGGTCTGGCTCACTTCACTTAGTATGGGTTTTTCCCCAAGTCCTTCCATTTCCTTAAGAATGGGCCAGTGTCATTCTTTCTGATGGAGGCATAGAATTCCATTGTGTAATTGTACCATGTTTTCCTGGTCCACTCGTCTACTGAGGGGCATCTGGGTTGGTTCTATATTTTAGCAATGACAAATTGTGCTGCGATGAATATAGTTGTGCTGCTGGCTTTAGTGTGGTCTTGCTTGTAATCCTTTGGGTAGATGCCCCAAAGTGGGGCTTCTGGGTCACAGGGGAGCTCTATGTTTAGCCTTCTGAGGAACCTCCATACCGCTTTCCAGAGTGGTTGAACAAGTAAAACTTTTTCTTTGAATGACATGTTTTAGTTTATTTTTCAAAACCATGTTATTAACTTTATTTATGAAAAGAGGTTCCAATTCAACATGCATGTCAGTACAATGCATCTTTATCTGTGTCACCTCTTCCAGTGTTCTATCTCTCCCAGTCCTAGAGTTCAAGCCAAGAGTTTTGCTTGCTCTGCTTGTTCTGCTGGTACTAGATCACTTGAGCCACAACGCCAGCCCACATTTTTGCTGGATATTTGGGATGTGAACCCATCTGGACTTTTCTGTCCAGGAAATCCTGCAACCACAGTTCTCTTCATCTCAGCCTCTCGAAAATGAGGATTGCTCTACAGTGACAAAGTCAGACTTTAGGGATCACTGTGTGCTACTCACAGAATTTGGGGTGGGTATGTTAGTTTTTGTGTGAATTTTATATGTTCAGGAAGAGAGACAGTGATGGGATATCATGCATTGTCAAGAGAAAGAAGCATTCCCTACCGCAAAGGTTATTGGAGGAGTCTTTCTCTGTTATAGGAATAGAAGACCCATTCTAAAGACAGAGAAGAAATGCTTTGAATAAGGAGTCATTCAAAATAGAATCACCCCAGACAGCCTAAGCGTATTTCTTCTTTTTTTAGAAATCAAAATATACATGATTCCAATAGCTCTGTACATATGAGCTTATAAAATGATGCTAAGTGAAATGAGCTCTAAGATATGGAAAGAAAAATGCGTCCTATAAAAAGTTTTATTTTAAAGGCTATATATATGGGATATATATATAGAGAGAGAGAGAGAGAGATACACATATGGGATAGATATGTAAATAATGTGGGGTGTGTGTGTGTGTGTGTGTGTGTGTGTGTGTGTATGAGATTCTCATCAGACCACATGAACATCAATTTGTTTTGTTTTGTTTTTTGCCAGTCCTGGGTCTTGAACTCAGTGCCTGAGCACTGTTCCTGGCTTCTTTTTACTCAAGGCTAGCACTCTACTACTTGAACCACAGCGCCACTTCCAGCTTTTTCTGTATGTGGTGCTGAGGAATAGAACCCAGGGCTTCATGTATACGAGGTGAGCACTTTAACACTAGGCCATATTCTCAGCACCATGAACATCAATTTGTATAAACCATGTTTACTAGGTTTGTTCCAAATTATAATTCCTCATGATCATTTTTCCTGTTCATTGAAGTCTTTTGAGCCGTGTTTGAGGGTGGGAAAGGTTTAAGGAACACAGCAGTCAAGGTAAACGTTGTCTTTCTGCATGACCATTTCTTCGGTCCTTCTTCCAGGAAAGCATCCTGATCAATACAGAGAGAAACAGCCATTTGGATCTGTAGTGGTCTCAAAGAGTGTGATACATAGAAGAGCCACTGGCAGGCAGATACTCAGCAGTGTATGAAAGTCACTACAGAACTCACGGCTCACGAATATCCTGGGTATCATGAAAACAATATAGGAAGTGGTGCTGTGGCTCAAGTTGTAGAGCGCTAGCCTTGAGCTGAAGAGCTCAGGGACAGCACCCAGGCCTAGAGTTCAAGCCCCACTACTGCCAAAAAAAAAATGCAACATAAACTTGTATGGATCTTTTCAATGTAGGGTGTGAGGGTGTGGCTCACTCTGTGGTGTGCTTTACTCACCTAGAGGGAAGATGCAGGTCTGGGACCAAGAGGTTGGATCTGGGACAAGGGGAATGATGAGCAGCTGATGGTCAGGAAATGGGATTGTGGCAATCTATGACTAGCATTGGTCTTTCGTGAAAAATTCACACTGTGGGGCTTGTCCGGTTCTGCACAGCTGCATGTATGAAACAGCTTTCTTGGAATTGAACTGGAAATAGAGATGCAGAGGTTGTCATCTGTTCAGGGGAAAGGAGCAGCAGTGAGGTCATAAATCAGTTGGTGTGTTTTCACAGAACAAGTCTAGCATAAACTTCCTTCCTCTCAGTCTCTCAAAGCCCAGGATAACAGGAGGGGGAAAGCAGGCTGGGCCTTCTCTGGGTTTTGGCCAATGACTTTCAGGCCACAAAGGAAAGGACAAGTGGTCTGTCCTGTGTGATTTTGCTAGTGAGGGTTGTAGAGCTTCCCTGGGGGCAAACTTTCTCAAACTGGAATGGAACTTAATTTAGTGTCATGAAATTGAAGCTACTAGGAAAAAATAACCCTGCAATGCCACAGAAACTATTGGGTGGGGTAAAGGGAGAGTAATTTGATGGCAAGATTCCTAGATGCCACAGACATGGTTTGGAGTTCAAAGCAGGCTTGTTAGAAACATGCTTTGGCTCTCTGTGCATGTCAGTCCTCTTTAACCAAGAATTAGGGGAGGGGGGAGATGGGGGTAGTATTAAATAGAGTTTCTAATCCTGAATAGGGACCTGTGTTCCTCATAGGTGCACAGACCACACACATTTCTCTGCATTTCCCTTTGTCTCATCCTTTCTTCAGACCATTAACCCTGGTTGCTATGGGAACTGGAGCTGAGTGAATGATGTATTCATTGGATGCATTGGATGTTGAGAGAAAGGCAGAGCTGGTTCTTGAAACAAAGGCCCTTGGGAGCAGAAATTTTAGCAGCATATTCATATCCAAAGAATTTGTGATTTCTGGAGATATGTTGATTCTTGAGTTGATTATTACACCCACACAGCCACACACCCCCAGCATACACACACCCACACACACGGGGGGGTGGGTGGGTGGAGAGAGAGAGAGAGAAAGAGAGAGAGAGAGAGAGAAAGAGAGAGAGAGATCCCTTTCTTATGCACCAGTGTCATGCTGAACACATCTTTAGAGTGCATCACTAGTGCATCATTAGTTGCCCTCCCCTCACCGCAGGACTCTTGTGGGCAAAGTTGTGCTATGGCTGTGAAAGGGAGGGAAATTATGAGGAATTGATGCAGTTACAGGTCCTGAGAAGGGGAGCTGTTCCCTTAAGCTTGCTCGTTGGAAGAAGCAAGAAGGCAGAGGAAGGGAAGAATGGTTGCTAAGGTTGGACTGGATGGACAGAGCCATAAGGTGTGG
The DNA here is from genome assembly GCF_023159225.1 of Perognathus longimembris pacificus. Classification (NCBI taxonomy): domain Eukaryota; kingdom Metazoa; phylum Chordata; class Mammalia; order Rodentia; family Heteromyidae; genus Perognathus; species Perognathus longimembris. The sequence goes on along the minus strand of NC_063188.1, from coordinate 70,312,638 downwards.
AAGGTATCCCTTTTGTTGTGGAAACCCTAATATCTCACATGCACCTGAACAAGGAGGCGATTTGCATCTCCCTTACCTATGATTTTTCCATCTTGTTCCTCTCAGATGGCCCCTATGAGAAGCCTCGGGCTGGACCTAGGATGTGAGTCCCCTGTTCAGAGTCAGGCAAGGACTCCGTAAACCTGGACGACCACTTTTCCTCACCCTTTCACCCTCAATGCTTCTTTTAACCCATCCCTGTTCTTAATCTATATTCATTTTTGACATGTTGGACTAGGATACACTTCCCTCTCTACCTTTGGCTGCTCCCTCATCCATTTCCTCTAAACCCTTTACCGCTGTCTTCTCTTCCTACCTCACCTCTACATCCATTGTGATCCATCATCTTTCTTCTCTGTTCCCAACGTCTCTTACCTATACCGTGTTTAACTTGTACTCCCCCTGTTGGCCCCATTTCACACTACCTCTTCACTTTCTCATTTGTATCCACTGTCCTGCCACACCCAACCACTGTTTCTAATCCTCCTCCTCCTTCTTCTCCTCTTCCTCCTTCTCCTCCTCCTTCTCCTCTTTCTATCTCTAATGCTTCTTCTTCAAACCTTTCCTCTCTTTGCCTACCCTGCTACCCACAGACTCCAAAACAACACATTCTTATCCTAGTGCAGATGACTCAGACCAAAAACCCTAGATATTCAGGAGGCTGAGATCTGAGGGTTGATGTTTGAAGCCAGGAAAGGCTGTAAGGCCCTTAATTCCAATTAGCAACCAAAAAGCCAAAAGTGGAGGTGTGGCTGAAGTGGTAGAACACCAGCCTTGTGAGAAAAATTAAAAGGGCCACAGCCAGACCCTGAATTCGAGCCTTATTACCAGCTCAGCAAAAATATCTCATTCTTTCAGTTAGGGGTTGGTGTAGTAGGGGCTATGATTTTTCCACCAGGTAGAGCAGCAACCAGAAAATCAGTCACAAGCATAGTTGATCCAATTCAAAGTAAGAACACTCTATAGAAGTTAGGAGATGGGAAGTTATGTGAGAGAATAAAAGAAGGCATAATATTCATGATCCTCTAAGTTCTGACAGTATCAGGGACATTGTGTTGCCTCCAGCATCTGCTTGTTTCCTTCATGTAACTGCCTCTTTTGTGACTGCAGGCCACTGTCTTCTTTCCATCATTTTCAGTGGGATGGGCTCTCAGACATGGCTCCTATCCCCCACACTCCCATTAGCCCAGGTGTGCATATGAGGTCCAGCTGGGTGTTCTCTTCTGTAATCTGACAGTAGATATAAACTACTCAAAGGTAAAAAGGAGGCTGATGACTGATTTCTGACTGGTTGATGTAAGAGGTGGATATGAGTGCAAATGGCATCATGTTGAGGTGCGATGCATAATGCAAATGCAGTTTCATTATATAGACATGTTATCAAGGCATCAAAATTTCTTCTCTACTCCCTGTAGCTTGGCAAACTCTTCTCTCCCAATTCTGGGAGCCTCAGAGAAGAATTACCCTGGTAAGGGATGAAGCAACAGATCTGCAAACATGGATTTTCATGCTCAGTTGAAGGCATATTCCTGTAGCCAAACCAAACATGGCGATTTCAGGGAATTTCGAAAGAGATCTTTAATTCCTAGTTTTCTCAGGAGCTCAATGTCTAACTGCCTACCTCTTGCCTGTTCCCACAGATGCGGGTTATTGGTTTGGCGGTAATCTAATCTTCTGAAGAGGACACAATATCGTCAGGCAAAGGCTCCCAGGTTGACTTTCTTGCTCAGTTTTAGGTAATTCCTTTTTTTTTGTTGGGGGGGGGGAGAGTTTGTTTTTGTTTTTTTGGCCAGTCCTGGGTCTTGGAGTCAGGGCCTGAGCACTGTCCCTGGCTTCTTTTTGCTCAAGGCTAGCACTCTGCCACTTGAGCCACAGCGCCACTTCTGGCCATTTTTTGTATATGTAGTGCTGGGGAATTGAACCGAGGGCTTCATGTATATGAGTTGAGCACTCTTGCCACTAGGCCATATCCCCAGCCCTGGTAATTTCTTTTTATCATGTAAGGTTTTCATTGAGCCATGAGTTATGTAGGAAATGCATATCCAAATGTAAAAGCATGTGGAATATTTTTTAGAAGAAATTTGAAAGTCTAGTGTAGAATGACAATCCTGTTGCACTTTAAAATGGGTAACTTGAGGCCCTTAGTGTTTCCCATGGTGGCAACAGACGTTTGATCAAAGATATGGACTGGGAAGGGGGAAGGGGGAAGGGTGTGGGCTGATTAGATCTGACAGTATAATCTTGTTTTACGTGGGAAGGTGGATAATCCTTAGTCTCCTGACCTCCCTTGAAAGAGTCATCAGTAAATATAGAGAAGCAGAACCCTCTGGGCCAGGTTGCTGTGTTCCCTTGTGAAAGGTTCCCTGAAAGGAGACAACCCGCCCGCCCCCCCACCCCATGATTCAGGCAGGAAACAGTTTCATTTTATTTTATTTTTAATTTCCATGAGGAAATAATCATTGAAGTCCACAAGTTTACAAACCAAAGTGTAAACAGAAAAATGTGGAATTGTTAAGAGGAAGCCTGCTGAGTCAGGTGTCCTGGTTGAAGGTGGATCTGGATGGAAGGAGTCCCATCTGGATGAGGCTGGGTGGCTGGAACTTCACAGCTTGAGGCTGAATCCCAGGCCCACATCTGAGGCTCCCTGGTGTGTGGTGGTGAGGTGCAAGCCCAGGTCCTTCAACACTCCTCCCCCAGCTGGCTGTCACCTAGACCACCCTCAGGGGCCATGGGATGGTGGTGAGCTTCACATCTGCTGCTTGGTCTAGGCAGACCACATGCTGAACGTGGAAAGATTGTTGAAGGGTGGTGGGAATAGGGGCGCAGGGAATCCCAAGTTAATCTCCTCTTTGGGAAATAGGTCAGGAACTCGTTCCTGAGAGCCAAGCCCTGGTCTGAGAGCAGGCCCCCAAAGCATTTCCAGAGGTGGTTGTAGGGCTGTTTGCCAAAGGTTATCTTCTTGACCACCCGGGAGCTCAGAGTAGCCAGGCCAGATTTTCTCACTTGGAGTCCCCAGGTCCTTGACAACCTTGTTGATGTAATCAATCTCCAACTTCCCCATATGGAGCATTTTTAATAATATTTTATACAGGTCCGGAGGTTTGAACTCAGGGCCTGGGATTCTTTTACTCTACCACTTGAGCCACAGCTCTACATGTGGTCTTTTTGTTTTAAGTATTTTATTGGAGATAAGAGCCTCAGGACTTTCCTGCCCAGGCAGGCATTGAACAATAATCCTCAAATATCAGCCTCCAGAGTAGCTAGGTTTACAGGTGTGAGCCGCAGACATGCCCCCACACCCATGCGTGCACTCAATGTGTGTGTGTGGGGGCGGGCGTGTCTGTGTATTCTAATGTGCACATGGTTTTTTATTTATATGTATTGTGAAATTATATTTTTTGAGGTACCAGAGTCTTGAAGCTGTCATTCTTGTGCCTGTGACTTACAAAACAAAGAGGGAGACAGTGTCTCACTGTGCAGATCAGGTTTGTCTGGCACTTGCTGAGTAGCCCAGACTGGTCTCAAACCGGTGATCTTTCTATCTCAGCCCCCAAAAGGCTGGGATTACAGGTGTGCATCACCTTTCCAATAGCCTGTGGCTTTCTTCAGACTCCACTCCTTCAGTATTTAAAGGATCATTCTGATGTTGTGTTTGATTTGTTTGGGTCCTTACGGTATGTTTTCCCAAAATTTGCGTGTTCTACCTAAATTTCTTTGCGGGTAGTTGCTCATGATTTGGAATATGAACTTTTAAATGCCTCCTTGCCCATAGCTTTATCTCGTCATTCACTCCAGGGATCGATTATTTCACGTTATCTTTATTTCTGGGATACACACAATGTACTGGAGTTTTTGCCATTTAAGAAGTTTATTAGGGCTGGGAATGTGGCTTAGTGGTACAGTGCTTGCCTAGCATGCATGAAGCCCTGGGTTTGATTCCTTAGTACCACATAAACAGAAAAAGCCAAAAGTGGTGCTGTGGCTCAAGTGGTAGAGTGCTAGCCTTGAGCAAAAAGAAGCCAGGGACAGTGCTCAGGCCCTGAGTTCAAGCCCCAGGACTGGCAAAAAAAAAAGGAAGGAATTTATTTATAACTTTTTAATTGACATATTTTGATTGCACATATTGATGTACATACATACACAGTGGGCAGTGATCACATCCGTACTCATTTTACCCACCCTCCCCTTCATATACTCGCTCCAGTCTGTACTAACCAGTGTATCTGCACATCAACTCGCAATGAATTAAATACACCAAAAGAAAGTAAGACAAGACACTCTGAAACTGCTAGACGAAAACAGGAATCACTTCAAGACATTGGTATAGGCACTGACTTTCTGGGAAGGACCTCTAAATCACAGGACTATGAAGGGATTGCACCCAACTGTTTTTATGATATGATGGCTTGAATCGGTGCTAAGTTAGACTTCTGACCATTTGGTATTTTGAGATTTTACTTTTGTTAATAGAAACAACCAAATTTTCACAGAACAGGCTAACTTTAGATATATTTATTAATGTGACAACCAGTAACTTATTCATTTTCATATTGTTTGTACAGGGTCTTGACTTGGGACCTCTCAGTGGTGCTTGACTTCTCCAGTCAAGATTGGTACTCTGCCACTTGAACTACACCTCTGCTTTTGGGGTTTTGCTGGTTAATTGGAAATAAGAATCTCAAAACCTTTTCTGTGCAGGTTGACTTTGAACCATGATAATCAGATCTCAACTTTGAGGAGCAGTTAGGATTTCAGGTATGAGCTACCAGCACCTGATTTCATTTTCGTTTTTGAATGAATGACAATTATGCTCACATTGTAAGCTTTGTGTTTTGTTTGTTTGTTTGTTTGTTTTTGTTTGTGTTTTTTTGGCCAGTCCTGGGGCTTGGACTCAGGGCCTGAGCACTGTCCCTGGCTTCCTTTTTGTTCAAGGCTAGCAGTCTGCCACTTGAGCCACAGCGCCACTTCTGGCCGTTTTCTGTATATGTGCTGCTGGGGAACTGAACCCAGGGCCTCATGTATAGGAGGCAAGCACTCTTGCCACTAGGCCATATCCCCAGCCCACATTGTAAGCTTTGAGTGTAGCATTTACGAAAAGTACCAATTTTTGGTGTGTTATTTTATCTGTAATGATTCCTACCTTTATCCACATGACTTCCACTGCTTCCTACAGTGTTTTCTTGTTTATCTGTTGGTTTTTTTTTTAATTAAATTTTATTAACAAGGTGTTGTGCAAAGGGGGTACAGTTACATAATAAAGCAGTGAATACATTGCTTGTGATATCTTACACCCTCATTTTTCTTTCCCTTCCCTAGATCAGGTAGGTATATATACAATATCTAGTGTACCACAATCATATACAGTAATCTGTTGGGTCTTTTTAATTTGGTATTTCCATTTTTTTTCTTTAGTTTATTAGTTCTGACAGTACTGGGGCTTGAACTCGGGGCCACATGCTTGCCAAGCAGGCACTCTGCCACTTGAGCTATGTCTCCAGTCCTATGCCTCCTTTAGTGTTAATTTGCTGTCTTCTTCCCAATTTTAACATGGATGTATATGTCATTCACTTCCTGTTTTTCCTTTCTATGTAGTATAGACACTTATTTAGTATTCTGTGAGCTTTGTATTATTATTCAGTTCAAATGACTTTGTAATTTCATTAATGACTTCCTGTCTGACCATGGTTTATTTAGAAGGATATTTCTTTCTTAATAACACAGAGAAGGGAACTAATATTTATTTCCTCATCTTGCATGATTGCTCTGGAGAGATCTTCAAGTATACTGTTCAGAGGAAAGAGCAAGTGGAGACATCTTTGCCTTCTTCCTGCTATAGAGGAAAAAGATTCACACATTCACCACTGACTATGATGTTCTTAGTGAGTTCTGCACATACAGAGTTTTATTGTTTTGAGGTAGCTCACTTGTAGTCCTAGGTTGTTGAGTGTTCTTAACATCAAACAGCGCTTAACTTTTCAGATGCTTCTAGTGTGTCAATTGAGATGATTATTTGTGCTTCATTTGTTGATATGAGGCATGACACCAATTGATACAAAATCAATAAATGTGCAAAAAATTCCTTTCATTCTACACATAAATCCCCCTTGGCCACAGGATTTCCATGAACTCTGCTTTGCTAGTGTTTATGTGTTTATTATATGTTTTGTCTGGGGTTTTTTTGTACTGATATTGAGACTTAAAATGAAGGTGTTGAACTCACATTCTGGTCCTTGCTGGAATGCTACCACTTAAGCCATGCCTCCAGCCCTACTTCATTGCTAATTGATTGAAGAGAGAGTCTTTTGGACCTTTCCATCTGGGCTGGCTTCAAATCATGATCCTCCAGGTTTCAGTCTGCTGAGGCTCTATGATTATAGGTGTGAGTTCATAGTTCTGGGCCTTGAAAGTATTTGGTTCAGAATTTTTCCATCAACATTCTGTCAGGATGTTTCTATTTTCTTGTCTTTGAGGCCTCCTTATGTGTCTTGTTATCAGGGTAATGCTGTCTTCTTTAAATGAATTGAAAACATTCCCTCGTTTTCAGTTTTGGGAGACAATGAGGAGGATTGGGGCAAAATGCAGATTGATTTTTCACTAGGGATTCCAGCTTCAATCTCCTACCAATTACAGGTTAGTTCAGTCAGGTTCTATATTACTTCATGAGTCAGTCCTGGTAGGTTGTATGTTTCTCAGAATTTCCTCATTTCTTTTAGGTTGTCTAATTTGTTGATATATCTAATGTACTGACGTTCCTGGTAGTCTCTACTCATGTTTTATTTCAGTACCATCAGTGGTGAAGTGCCATATTTTATTCTGCATTGAGTTAGATGAGTCTTCTCTATCTTTCTCTTGGTTAGTCTACTTAAGAGTTTGGCAATTAATGTGGTTCTTCTCCAAAAGAAGGCAGCACATTGCTTTAAATTATTTAGAAGTAGGGAGAGGGAAGGGAGAAGGTAACTGGAGTTTAAACTCAAGGCTTTACATTTGCTCTGCCACTTGAGTCAAAAACCACCATCTCTTTTTTTTTTTTTTGGCCAGTCCTGGGGCTTGGACTCAGGGCCTGAGCACTGTCCCTGGCTTCTTTTTGCTCAAGGCTAGCACTCTGCCACTTGAGCCACAGCGCCACCTCTGGCCATTTTCTGTATATGCGTTGCTGGGGAATCGAACCCAGGGCCTCATGTATATGAGGCAGGCACTCTTGCCACTAGGCCATATCCCCAGCCCACCACCATCTCTTAGCTATTCAGGAAAATAAGATCTGAGATTCACAATTTAACACCTGCTGGGGAGGAGGGAATTCCTTTAGTCTCTCATCTCAGTTAACCACCCCCACCAGCCAAAAGTGGAGCTGTCCTGTGCCCAGATCCTGAGTTCAAGCCTCAGAGCCAGCATACACACACACACACACACACACACACACACACACACACACACACACACACACACACAACAAACATTTCCCCCCACCCTACAAAATAGCCAAAAGTGGAGCTGTGGCTCAAATGATAGAGCAGTAGCTTTGAGCAAGAAAATCTTAAGGACAGTGCTCAAGCCCAGAGTTCAAGCCTCAGAGCTAGCACTTGCGGGGACACACACACACACACACACACACACACACACACACACACACACACAGACACACACACACACGCTCCAGCCCTTCTTGCTTTAGTTATTTTTCAGATAGAGTCTTGTATTTTTATCCAGTCCAAAGCCCAGTTTTGTCCTGCTTTCTGACAACCTCTGCCTCATTTCCTTTCCTCATGGTTCACAGCTAACTGCTATTGCTGTTACCACTGTCAAGCACTCAATGCCCTGGAATGTTACAAAGAATGGGAACTCTGTCAGTCTTGGCTATTTCCTGCTGGTATGGGGCATAAGCCTAGGCCAAGAATCTCTTGTCCTTGCCCTTTGTACATGGTGACAGCTGGGACAGCTGAGAATCACAAATCCTCCATGATCCAAGGGGGCCATGTAGAAGGAGAACATTCTTTGGAGATCATAATGAACGGTAGCAGTCAATGATTAAGGAGGAGGAAGAGTCATGCTGTGGAAACAGAGAGCAACAGGTGGGCACCAGTGAGAGACATCAGTAAATATAGCAACAGAGTATGTTTTCACATAGGTGATTAAAATTGGGAAAAAATAAAGCATTATTATTTCCTTTTACTAAATGATTCCAAGGGACCGAGAAGACAGAAAACTCCCAAGTTCATAGCAGAGGTAGACACGACTGTGATCTGGGCTCGGATATAGGCTGAATTGTCTAGCATATGATCACAGAAGTCATTCTAAATCAGGGCACATGTGCCCTCTTTTGCTGTGGTTAGGGCATCTAGTGTCACCCTGATTTGAAGTGCAGCCATCACCTTAACCTCAGTGTTTATTAGCATAAGCCTTCAAGCTGTATCATTTGTACTTTTATAGCCTGGAGCCTAGGGAAAAAACATATTTGATTAAAATAATAACAATGCAAGGCCTGATAAAAGGAAGGTCATCTAAGTTTCTCCAAGAGCTATAAGAATAGCAGGTAATAGTAGGACTCTGGTGGTTTAAACCTGTAATCCTAGCTACTTAGGAGGCTGAGATCTGAGGTTTAATGTGTTGTAGGGTCTACAGATCCACAGGCAGTGAGACACTCAGATTAGAAAAATTAAAAAAAGGATTTTATTGGGTGAGAAAGTACTGGCACACCAGGGCTGCACACCAGGTCTGGATCTCAAGATGCAGCCCTGGGCCATCTCAGAAGGCTGCTTATGTACCCACCCCCCCAAAGACAGGAATTTTCCCTTCAGCTTAACAATAGAGGCTGTTACTTCCACGAAGTGTCAGTCACAACAGGTCAGGGCTCTTGATCTTCACTGGAAGTTATATAACAACCAGGTAGCCAAACAGGATGAAACTCGGGGGGGGGGGGGGAGAAGGAGGGGTGTTACAGGTGTGATCAATACAGAGCAAAACAAGTTCAAAGCAAGTTGGGTAACTACAACTACATAACTTTACAGCAGGGACCAGCTTCAGAAAAGTTTTACATTGAAAAATACAGACAGTATTAGCAATACTTCATGTGGAAAGCTAGCATAGCAACAGATTAATTATCTTCATCACTTCAAGACCCTCGTCTCCTTTTATTGAGCAAAAAGGCATAAATGGAGGTATGGCTCAAGTGGTAGAGCACACAAATTGAATGAAAAAGCCAAGGTGAGGAGCTTCAATCAAATCAAGTCCTAGTGTCAGGAAGGAAGGAAGGAAGGAAGGAAGGAAGGAAGGAAGGAAGGAAGGAAGGAAGGAAGGAAGGAAGGAAGGAAGGAAGGCAAGGGTGCAGATTTCTGTCCAACTGAAAAGTAGAGAGGCATGAACCTTTAAGTAAAATTAGGTTGTTGATCAGAGATCTTTTTCAACTCACCATTTGCCATTCTAAACTTCCCCTTGAATGTGCCTTTCTTGGCATCTCCCAAGCTGTGGTATATTGTGCTTTTGCTTTCTTTCTTTTTTTTAATTTTTATGAGTTCTACAGTTGGGTTTGCACCATTTGTAAGTATTGCTTTTGGAATGGTTTGTCTTTTTATCCTTTGTCTCTCCATTTTGGCATTCCGTTTCCCTTCCCTAGTTCTAATATACATATATACAGTATCCAGGGTACTAACATCAGATACAGTGATAGCGGAGGTGAAACCACAGGAAGGGAATACAAGAGAAAAAAAAAGGTATGGTTTCACATGGCATGTTGAAAATAATTACAATGATATAACACCTGTTTCCATAACGTGGCATTCATTGCACTTAGCTTTTGCTTTCATTTGCCTCAAGATAATTTTTGGTCTGTGACCCAGTGGATATTTGTAATGTCGACAATTTTGTTAACTTTGCAAATCTCCTCCTGGATTTGGTTTCTAATTTCATTCTGCTGTAGTCAGAAAAGATTGTTGGTATGATTTGAATTTCTCTTACATTTCTTCAGATCCTAAATGTAAATTTAAAAATTCTAAAACTAGACTTGTGCAAGGGAATGATGATGTCTTGGTGAGCATGCTAAGCTCCAAAAACTTAGTCCTATAACTCAGAAAGTAATAACCATGCACAAAATATACCCCCAAGTGTATTTCCTCAAATTTACCAGTTCTGCTCTTTGTCATTAAAAAATGAAATGTCAAGCTATGTACTCAGAGAGAACATCTGTAATGTATACAAAGGACAAAGAAAAGGTATGTGAAACATATAGGGGCCTTGGTCTTTCATTTGTCAGGAAAGAACACGATCCTAATTGAGCCGACCATTTGAACTTGTATATTAGAAAGGAGAGGCACAATGGCCAATGGAAGAGGCTGAGCCCAGATCACTTATGGGGCAGTGGCAGAGTGGGTAAGAGAACTCAGGCAAGTCATGTCCCTTCTCTACTTTCATTCACCACGTCATTCAAGAGAGGGGACAGGACCCCAGAGCACCGATGAGAGTACAATGGGATTTTGGAATGTGCAACCTGGTGGGCAGGAGGACTGGTGTCAAAAGAGTGAGGAGCAGGAGGGTGTGTCACCCCCGGGACCCTGAGAGCCCATCCAAGGCAATAACAGATTTTAAGAGGCAGAGCAAGTCTTGTCTGCTAGGTTTCAGTCCTCGTGCTGCCACTTTCTGGCTGTGTGACTTCAGACTGGTGACCTCCTTCTGGGAGCTACAGGTTTATCATCCACCCAATGAGTCTGATCAGCCCCTCCTCTCAGGATGCTGCTAGATGGCAACACAGCTCAGAGTGGAATTAAGCATGGATATTAAGAACAACTTTCAGACAGGGTACCTACAGGGGCCATGCAAAACTCAAGCATGTGTCAATGAGAAATGTTAGCCTTTGTGTTGGGGTGCCTGGACTAGAGTGCAGGACATGCATCTCTTTCTTGGTCTCCTCTTGATGGTGAGTGAGTGAGGAGGCATGGTCTCCAGGTGCCCTGCCTGAGCTTCCTGATACTGGTCAATGGGTGAGTGGTTGGTTCACTTGGATTCCCAGTTTCCACACAAAACCACAGGTCCATGAGATCTATGCGTGAAAAGCATCTCAAGGTGTCTGGCAAAAAGGGGAGTCTCACAAGGTGAAAGTTTCTGCAAGGACTTATTATTTATTTTACTATATTTTGGGTCAGTCATGGGGCTTGAACTCTGGGCCTGGTGCTGTCCCTGAGCTCTTCAGCTCAAGTCTATCTCTCAACTACTTGAGCTCTACTTCCAAGGCTTTATTTCAGTAGAACAGAGTTAAAGCAGAGAGAAGGACAGAACTGATTCCTGCTCTCCATCCAGGAAATGAGAGTTAAAGACTCAAAAATGGCAGTTGTTACCTCCTGCCTTTCATTCTTTCAGAGTTGGTAGGATATAGGTGGTCACATCTAGCAGTCTCCAATCCTTAGGCAATGGATGTGGATACCCAAGATTGGTGTTGCTTTCGCATTCTAACCTGTGGAGATATCTCTGGGCCTACCCAAAGCATAGGGACCACAGATGAAGTGTTGTCTCCTTTCTCAGATAAGCTTCTCATTTCACCATCTATCCATTTACAGAGAGTTGTTGGTATTTTACCACTTCAAAGGAGAGGACAGTATTTGATAGCTAGTACCTTTTAGGACTGCCAGTCCTGGCAACTTAGCATTTAAGTAGAGAGATGCTCAACTACTTTGTTAGGTGCTTCCTAGTTCCAACTTCTGAACCTGTCCCTTTTCATATGTGTTTAAAATAATATAGTTTCCCTATCTTCTCACCTATCTCACCTGCCACATTCCCATGGGATCCAGTCAGTTTGCCTTTCCCAAGGTACTCAGAATCCTGCTCTCAGCCAGGCCTGGCTGCTCCTTTTCTCCCTGCCCAGCCAGCTCTCAGCCCATCCCCTGCACAGTGTAAGGTTTGGGCCACTGGTGGAACCCACCCTAGGAAGGGAAGGCATTACACACAGCAGCCAGCCTACTGTGAGGGTCACCTTATGCCATATGAGGTTTGGTCCACCTCCTTACCAAGGAAGGTGGAGGAGGAGTGTACAGACTTGGTGGAAGTGTAAGAGAGTGAGAAGTGGTGCTCAGTAATTGCAGTGCTCATTGGGGTCTCCCATTTATGGCCTTTTGGGGGCAAATCTCCTCTGTTCTGGCATCCAGTTGGGTTACTATCTCCCTTAACACAAGAAGACCCCTCCAGGGTCACCGGGGGTGTTGCTTCCTCCAGGTTGCATCCATCAGAGCTTATGTTCCCCAGGTTTTAGAAAAAGAAGAGGGTGTTTTCTCTACCACTCCAGAGGCCCCAGGAAGAGGAATGGGTATCATTTCTAAAGGGCCACCTCTCTCTATGTGTCTAGTTTTCCCCCTGTTGCTTTTCCCTCATGCTGGTTCCTCCATCTTTCTTCACGAGCTGCCTTATCTCAAGTGCCTCCACACACAGGGCTCAAACTCTTATCTGAGGCTGATGTTGGGTGCTCACTTCCCTCACCTCCACACCTGATGACAGAAAAGACACATCCCTACTGTTCTAAGCCGTGCTCCAGCAGGTCCTAGCCACCTTATATGTAACTCACCACATTGGCTTGGTATCACATCTCACACAATCTCAACCACTGAAGGAAGAAGATCCTGTTTCTCCTCTCTCAGTCTCTCTCTCTCTCTCTCTCTCTCTCTCTCTCTGTGTGTGTGTGTGTGTGTGTGTGTGTGTGTGTGTGTGTGTGTGTGTGTAACTCTGGCATTGTGTTTTGTTGGAATCTCAGAGTGTCAATGGACTTCCAGATACCAGAAAACAGCTGGACACCCATCACCCAAGCCTATAATAAGAAAATCAAGGTCAGGCCTTGGGTGTGTGACCTATGCATTCCCACACTCAAACTGAGTTCTATTTTTGGTTTAATGCTCTCCCATCAGTGTCTTGAAATTCTTAGTCACTATTAAGCAGATAGGCCCAAGGGGTCATTTTCCACTGAGCCTCACCATTTATGTAGCTGCACTGAATCAGGATTAGAAAGTGGCTGAGATGGAGGGATCTTCTCTTCTGGGCATTAGCTGCTTTAAGAAGCCAGGTGGAAGAAGAGATGCTGACACTGCTCACTGCCTGTCCTGCTTGTATGGGGGCCCTGTGGACACTGACCTGTACTGCACTTCTAGGTCACCCTGTCTCTTCCCTCATTGCCTTGCACCTGGAGGGTTTTCAGCCCATACCCCACCACCTAGGCCTGGCCTCAGACCTCAGTGGGAAACTTCTGGGGAGCAGCAACAAATCTCCTAGCGTGCTTCTATTCCCTTCCCAGACAGCCAACAGGCAGGCTAGGTTGCATAAACCTTTGTTTTCATTATGTCCTCCTCAGTGGGAAGGACAGGGACACCACCCCTTCCCCTTTTCTCTCTCTGCATCCAGCTGGCACTCTTGGACAACCCTTGTGGAGGGGCAGAGGCTCTGAACTCAATGTCTCCCCTCCAACTCCCAGCATCCTATAATACACCTGTGGGCATTTTCTGCTGAGGTGGGGTTCACTGGATCATACTTGGCCTGCAGAAGTCTCCTTGATACCAGCCCAGGTGCAGGCCATCTTGTTGGTGTAGGCCTCTTGTCACAACACACATGCAGGTAAAGGAAGGAGCATCTGAATTAACTTTGAAACTTTAATGTAACACTGATACCAAAACCTCAAACACACAAGAAATAGCACACGAGGAAAGCAGGAAAGGTGAAGGAAGCTTCATCTCCCATGGTCTCTCCAGGCTTCTGGGTGAAGTGCCTGGAGTGCCAGGTGACAGGGAGTCTGAGGAAGCATTCTGGCTGGGTGAGGATGATGGCTGCAGTTCCTCAACGCTGTCTGGAGCACGAGCAGCAAAGGGGAGAAAGTGGCTCAAACCCACAGCAACCAAGAAGGAACACAGATACACAGACACACACAGACACACACACACACACACACACACACACAGACACACACACACACACACACACACACACACACACACACACACAGACAAATGTTTCCCCACCATCACTGCTGCACAGTCGAGGCCTCTCTAGTTGCCCCACCCCCACCCCCATTTGTCCCAGCCCTTCCACAGCCCTCGTGCAGGGTAGAATTTCCCTGTGAAAATCTTACTGGACCCAGGAGAAGAAGCTGGCACCAGCTCTGGCAGCATTTCTGGTCCGGATGGTGGAGCTGGTGCTAGGGCCATCCAGAATGCTAGTACTGGCCCCGACATTGGTGCCGCTGCTGACACCGGCTCTCCATGTGGCTCTCCTGTTGGCACGGCTGGTATTCAGAATGTACTGATGGTACCTGGCCCAGAAAGCAAAGGGGATCCGGGCCCAAGCATCACCAAAATCCCCATCCTCATCCCAGGTCAGCAGCTCAGCCTGGATGTCATCCCAGCTCCACCGCCCAATCAGAGCTTCGTTCCCGATGTTCATCTGAGCCCTCATCTGGGCCCTGGCATGTTCCTCAGCCATATCTAGGTCCATCGTCTTGAAAGCATCGTCCACAGCCTCCAAGAAATGAGCCTTCCATTCCCGGGGGTCACGGTTCTGGTTCTGATGTGAGAAACAGCAGACATCTCACACTCAAGAAACACTTGCTGCCTATGATGCCCTCCTATGCATGTCTAGTCACCATGGCAACAACAAACAGGACTGGGATCGGGCCTCAACTGCTCAGCACCACAGCATGCCACCCTGGTGGCTGGGACCTGACAGAGACTCTGTAGTACCTGGGCAATGAATCTCAGGACTCTCATCTTGCTGGTCTCATGGCAGGCTCTCAAGCCCCAGGTAAACTCGTACTCAGCTGGGCTGCTGTTAGGAATCTTCTTGTATTCCAGGTACCTGAGGGTGAAAGGAAATGGCCTTTGCTTCTAGCCGAGCAGACCTGTTGTTGACCTGATGGGTTCAGGGGTGGGGGGGGTGTCCCTCCTCCACCCCAGTACTGCAGCTCAAATCACAAGGGGGCCAGCCCTGCCCAACAACCCCTCACTTGCTCAAAACACCTTGGACTCCAAGAGTGAGGCCTCCACACCCTTACGCCTGGAATCCAAGTGGAGTTGCAGAGGGGACACCTGTAGGGCACTTGCTCACAGAGAGGGCACAAATGTTGTGCCCCTCATCACAATGGCCCTAGATTCCTGTTGGGTGTGTTGTAAACAGAGGAGCCATTCTCTGGGCTCCCTGCTCTGAGCACACCCTATCGCATAGATGCTGACAGAGTTTGAACTACAAAGATAAAGGACTTCATGACCCTCTCTGTGCATTCTTGCATGATCCCACAAATGCACACACAAGCAAATGACACACATACACACTCCTGCTTACTCAGTTTCCAAGGACCAAGTATGAGGTGGGCTCTGGTGTGAAAACCAGGAGACCTGTACTCCTGGGTTACTAGATGGGGCCCATACTCAGAGACTACTTCTCTCAGAGCTCCAGGCTCCGCAGGCACAAAAAAACAGGGGGCTTTCCTATTAAAGCGTGCAGGGTTAGTGCTCAATGACACACTGCACATATCACACCCTGATCAGTATTGCAAGTCAACTGGTGCTCTCTCTCCCTATGACTGGCCAAGAATTTTACTCTTCATACACACGTATAGACAGACCCCCATCCCCTTACCATGCCCATAGCAGAGGCAAGCATCTCTATAGTTTACCAATCGTTTTGGCTTGGGGGATAGCCTTGTCTGCTCTCAGACCAGTACTGAGGAACACAGGAAAAACAAGACAAGGTTATCTCAGTTGATACTTACTTCTGCTTCACAAAGTCATCTGTGATGAGCTTCCTCAGATCGCCAAGGAATGGGTGCCTCACCCTGATGGCAAACAAAGAAATCTACAACTAGTAATGGACAGAACCACTCCCTAACCTTGGTAATGATCGTGAGCTTCCCTGACCACAGAGCACCCTCTTGGAGGACCAGACACACAGCTGAGGCCAGAGGACTGGGAGTCTGGGATGCCCTATAGGAGGGGCTTGGTGGACCCCCCTCACCTCTGGTTGTCGCCCTGACATTTCCACAGGGCACAGAGGTCTGTGAGTGGGGACTGAAAGCTCCTGACCAACAGTTAACACCATCCATCGTGGTGAGGCCCTCTGCTCTCCACCTAGGCCAAGGTGTCCCACTTTTCTGCACCAGACCCCAGACTACTGCAGTATGTTGGGCCCTCCTCTAGCAGTAGGCAGCACTGAGGGGAAGGAGCAGGGAGCTGGTCATACCCAGGGCGAAGTCCCATCTTGCGAAGTGCCTCCCAGAGGACAGCTGTGAGGGGAGATGGGGTACAAGAGTTTAGCACACAAAGATGAGATCACGACCAATCCCCTAACTTCAGGGCCAGTACTCACCTTCACTGGCATGGTTGCCATTCATGAAGATGATGCCCAGAATCACCAGGAGGAGACTCAGCCGGGGAGTGTCCTTGGTCCTAAGGGTAGACAAACAGGGATTCTGTCCAGAGGCCATTTCTTCCACAGTACAGCCTGCAACCTGCGGTGTCACTAACTAGCTTCTCCCAGATTTCCCAGCACCAGTGGAATTCTCCCTAGTCACACACAGGGCCGGCTTCCCCATAGCAGACAATTAATTCACACCCCCAGTAGCCTGAGCCTTTGTAACAGGAGCATGCCCATGCTGCATTTCCAGGGTGTGAGCGGGAGCAAAAGCTCCAAAACCCACAACTGGATGTCCAGCGGCAGATGCAAACCTTGTTGACCCTGTTTGCCCCTGTATCTCTGCTCAACAGGCACCTCCTGGGGGCCCACTCTGCCAAGCCCAGCCCATGCATATGGAAGCAAGAGTCAAGCTTCTGTTTTCTCACAAGCTGGTGAGGGAGAGGGATACAGAGAAGAAATCCCAACAACAGTTGAGCCCAAGATGCTGCCTTTCACCCAGCAGACACGGCATGCCACTCGTTGAGGAGAGTTCTGCTGGGCTTTCAAGAGCTGTGATCCTGTCTCTGAGAGGATGGGGGCACCTACAAAGAGACCACTGCCCTCTTTTCCTTCCTTACTTTCCCAGGAGACGAGCAGAAGAGTCCTGTGTGCACACTAGAATGTACAGGTGTTCCTCCTTGTCGATTTCCTTCAGGTGGATCCCGAACTTCTACATAGCAAGACAAGAGTGAGATGAAGCCAGGTGCCAGGCATTGTGCAGTCACAATGTTTCCTCGGCTAGGAGTTCATGTCGATGCACGAAGGTGGGAGAAGACAGGACTTTTAGGGCTGCTCACAGGAGCCCTGGCAGTGGCAGAGACAACCGACCCCACTTCAGGTGATAAAGGGACACTCCGAGAGCAGGAAATGAAGGCAGCAGGGAAGGAGCTTGTGACACACCGCTGCTTCAGTGGAAAGTAAAAGTGGAGGGCTATGGGAGGCTTCCAGAGAAGGCACAATAGGAACTTGGCGGGGGGGGGGGTGTTAATGGGGTGGCACACAGGCTGCCCTGCTGCTCTTGTGGCACACAGCCTCCCACCCCCTGACCCACCTTTTCCAGAGTGAAGGTGGTTCGTTCAATGATCTCAGGAAAATGCTCATCATATTCACGGATGACGTCCTTTAGCATGTCTACAGGAAGGGAAGATTTGGGGAAGGCACCTGGGTTCAGTGGGGGCCCAGACCTGCAGCACATGGGCCAGTCGTGCTAAAGATAGCCTTTCAGAACCCCATTCCATAGACCACCAGAGGGCAGAGGACAGAGGGTGGTGGCACCTAAGCAAAATGATACCCACGGAGCCCAGAATGGCAGAAGGGCACAGGCTGCCTACCTGAGCGCTTAATGGGGATCTTCTTGTAGTCCTTAATCATCAAGTATTTTACCAACTTATTTGCCTGGGCAAGGAGGAACACAAGGGTGGGGTGAGTTTGGGGGGAGTTGTTGTCGAGGCATGGGTGACTGCTGGGAACAGGAGGAGGGAGACAGGAACAGCAGACTTCTTACCCTCTCTTGCAGAAGAGTCACATTGCGAGGGGGCAAGCATAGCATGTGCCTTGAGGGGATCTGGGACTGAGAGCCCATGGGGGGCCCAGGAGCCAATGGAGCCTGCACTGTCAGTGGGGACTGCAGCACTCTCCAGGTTGCTGGGGCCACGGGAGGCTCTCTTTCCTCCTCCTCGCTGCTCTCGTATTCATCATCCAGGTGCTTAGACTGGACCGAGAGAGAGACAGACAGACAGACAGACAGACAGACAGACAGAGACAGAGAGAGAGACAGAGACAGAGACAGAGACAGAGACAGAGACAGAGAAACAGAGAGAGAGACCCAGATCTTCTAGACTCTCCATACAGTAACACTCAGCACACAAATTACCCAAAGGAGGCACTTGGCAGCATAACAGCAGTACAAGCAGTGGCTGGCATGAGCTCAACCAAGTGCCAGACCGGGAGCCAACCTCCTCTCCCACCATCCCAAGGACAGAGACTTCACAATCAAAATATGCTCAGTAACGGTATGCTGAAGAAACACAGGCATGCTGAGAGGGGAAGAGGGAAGGGAATGGGGTGAGGTGAGGGAAGGTGAGAGGAAGGGTAGAGAGCCAGGAGGAGATGAGGAATAAGGGGTGAGGAAGACAAAAAGGGTGGAGCTGGAGCTGCACAGATGGTGGGAATGTCTCACCTTCTTAGTCCTCTTGCCTCCCATCCTGGTCCAGGGCTCAGTACCCTGCTGACCAGTGGCAGCTGCCCCTTCAGCTTCAGGGATGCTTGTGGCCATCTTGGCCTTGGCAGCAGCTGCTGCTGTGACATTCAGAGGCTCCACCCAATGAGTCTTGGCCAGAGCCTTCCTAGACTTGGTAGTCTTGGGCTGAGAGGCTGCCCCCTCCCTGGTAGGTGTGGCCTGAGGCACACTGGAAGCAGTACTGGAGCCCCCTGTGGGGGCCTCTGGGACTGAGGCTGGTCTCTTGGGGCAAGGGAAGGCCATGCCACTGACACCTGCTTGCTGAGTGCAATCAAAGGCATTGTTCTGGTCCAGGAAGGCTGTCTGGGACAGGGTGGCATCCATCTCCCTGGCATTTGTAGCCTGAGAGGAGGCACAAGCAGTACTAGGGCCCTCGGCAGCAGCCTCCTGAGGCAAGGAGGCTGCTGGGGACTGGGTGGAGGTTGCAGGAGCCACCTCACTGGTAACTAATAGCAGGGAGGTCTGTGGAGAAGCAAGGGTTGTCTCAGGGCTGGCCTGCTGAGCCTCAGCATGTGTCCTGGGCAGGGCATCGACTTCTGGGGCTTGATGCGGGGTCACCAAGTGGTTAGTGACCACCTGAGTGAATGCCCTGCGGGCGGCAGCTGCAGCAGCTCGGTTGGCTCGGTTGGAAGCAGCAGAGCGGGCTATGTTGGCCGCTCGGGCCTGGACCTCTGTCTCATTGGCGAGGGTGTCTGGATCCAGCTGCAATGCCTCCACCAGGGTCTGAGCCAGTACAGGGTTCTCCAGCTCCCACGGCTCATTCTGCAAATCCAGAAGGCAGGGAGGGGAGGGCAGAAAACTGCACGCTGGCATCCCATGCAAGCTAGGCAGCCCAGTTTCCCCCCAGCATCCAGCCCTGGCCACCCCAAGACCTTCCAAAAGCCCCTCCTCTGAGCAGGACAGCTGGCCAAGCCTTCTGCACTCAGACAGCCCTCCCCTTCATCCACCTCTCCTCCAGAGGCCACTAGGTCTGGTCCAGGGCCAGCAGGTGATCGGGAAGGGGCCTCACCGATAAGATGCGAAAACCTGAACCTAATGTATCAAAGGCTCTGAGGAGGTGGATGTCAAAGCTGGTGAGGGTGCCATAGCCACCAAAAGCACCAAATTCTTCATAGTCGTTTCCCCCAACCATCTCTTCCTCCCTGACTTGGCTGCCACCCTCATCCATGTCTTCCACACTGGAGTTTCCTGGCTGCACTCTGTAGCTTCCCTCAGCCATGCTGTGGGTCCCCAGGAGGAGTCAGCTCAGCCTTTGAGGGAGGGTGAGGCAGCTGCAAGGGGGAGGGAGCAGATGCAATGGCAGGCAGGATCTCTCCTGGGCTGAGAGGAGACAGCAATCATCAGGTTACCAGGCAGTACTAAGCAGCATCAGAGCAGGGGATAATGGGATGGGTGGGTGGGGGGTGGCCGCGGGCATGATGGGGTACACTGTCAGGGGCAGAGCCAGTGCTGAGCTGAGATAGAGGAGATCTCTGGGGGAGACACTGCGCTGAGAAAGAACATGGCATTTGGATGGGTAGGTCCCCTGTCAGTGCTTAGAGTTGAATAGCTGGTGTGAAAGAGGACTGGGTTCGCTAAGGGGATGCCTTAAGAGAGGGAGAAACAAAGATAAAAGGGGAGCAGGAGGGAGAGCTAGCCAACAGGGACAGGAGAGGAAAACTTTGTGAAAGGGAATCCCAAGGACCCGGTGGCCAGGTCTGGGCGGGATGTGGGGGTGGGGATTCAGCCGATTCCAACCTATCCTGGGGTCGGACTGGAGCACCAGGGACGGGTGGGACAGGGCCTGTGGGCCTAGGCAAGGTTCCAAGTGGAGCCCCAGA